>NW_024533729.1:0-20000 GCF_016097555.1 Gigantopelta aegis | reverse complement strand
AGTATATTTTATGTTTATTTTTATGTTTGAACCTAATACAAATCTTATTTATTTAAACAGTATCAATGAAGAAATGTAGTCTTAAGATACAAAGTATATATTATATATAATATTGAGGGTTTTAATGGTGTAAAATCTATAAGTAGCCTGTCGTCTTTCTGCGGAGACTATTCTGTCATGGAATTTTTTTCTGATATTGTGCTGTTGAAGCTGAATTATATTTAAAGGCTAAACAGTGAGAGATCTGTGTGTTGTTGACATTATGAAATTAAAAGGGTTACCTCATCACGGGGGGGGGGGGGGCAAATTGGTAATCTCTATCGAAAAAAACTTTTGATACGACTTATCACGAACTTTTTAATAAAGGACATAATGGGTAGCAATCACTAATTGTGAAATATTGTTATCATCAGTGATAGCAATGACAACCTAAAAGGTTAGAGAAAAATACATCAACAGATTAAGTGAATGGTAAAATAAATGGGGATAAAGGACAACAACTTCAGTGGATAAATGGGCTGACAATAATAAGATAGGAATGGCAAATTTCATACATGTTTTAAGAATTTCATGGTACACATCTAGTAGTTAGTAGTTCATTCATACTAAGGCAAGTTTACCAACATTTAGGCAAAGATCCTTTTTTGCAAACAAAGGCTAAAAAGTGGTAATGTGTACTAAAATCTTCCATGTATGAGATTTATCACACCTGTCTTATTCTAATGTCTATATGTTGAGCATATTATCAATTAGTACCTTGATAGAAGGTTTTTCTCGTGTCTCAAAGTTTACAGTTACACATTAAACACAATTTATCATCCCATAGTGGCACCATAATTACGACAAACAACTATACCTACATACAAGAAAAATGACACAACTACTATGTACATATATAATACTTACCATTCTCTGAACTGTTGACGTGTTACCAAGAAAGACAGTTCTGTTTGATGTGGCATTTAAATTGTGAGGGCAGACACACTTACATCTAGAATCTTGAACATTTGGAAACACTTCCAACTACCAAATTTATAAGTCCTACATTCACGCATATACAGAGAAACTTACGTGCAATAGAATGACAAGTAGTAATCCTATCAACCAACGCAAGAAATATAATTTTAACACGCAAACTGTGAACGTTCTTTTCTAAACACTCTTTCGAATATCGAACCATCGTTCCTTGCTAGAGTGAGAAAGTCAAGAGAATTAAAAACCAAACCCACTTGGGGAAGTGACACGCCCTCTTTCATAAATTTAACCCTTTTCTTGTCAAGATGGCAGCTCTGCAGCAAGATGCAATGAAGACGTGTCCAAGAGGACACGAAATACCTGACTTATCACTCATAACTCGATCTTTCTCTTTAGACACTTCTCATATCCTAAATGCATAATAGTTGGTAGTCATGTTTTGGGGAACATGTACCAAACACAGCGATTGGGACTTGGTTATTATTATTGAGAGTGGTCCTTTGAAAGCAGTCAATGCAACACAAGGAGACTAGATGCATGGATAGTCTCAATAGAGGAACACCACAACTAATATTAGAGGACCATCTGTTCAAGCATTGATTACTGTCTGGTTGCCTGAATGCTTTGTATTAAGGGAGAAAGCAATCCAAGAGCTTTATTCACCTACACTCAACAGTCATGCTTACTTCTTGGAGAAGATGCAAGAGAGAGATTTACGCATAGCTAGAAAGCATTTTGATAAGGTGATCACAATAGAGGTTCTAAAGTACTAAGACATTGCCTGAGACCAATGGAATTAGCTTTACAGATTTGTCATCATGGTATTATCAGAAACTATACTGAGTTTATCAAGAGGAGGAGATACTAAATTGAAAAGTTACGAAGAGGAGAGGGATCATCATGGTATGACATTTCATCTCTTGTTAGACCACGTTATGAAAGAATCTATAATAACAGAATTAAAGAGTAACATTAAAATGTTCATTCAATTTTTAAAATCTTATTTTTTTACAAAATTAGCTGATATATATGTTACTGTTATTTTCATTACACACCATATAAGGCATCAACTAAAGCTTACTTTGCAAACATGGTGGGAGTAAAGTGGATTGGACTATTTCTCTTCTTTGCGCTACACAACATAGCAGAGCCAGTATCATTCAAGTTGAGTGGTGTCTGCAATTCATATGAACGTGAACAACTCAATGAAGGCTATCACAAATGTGTTTACAGAGATTCTATGGGTTAGCTTAACAATTGGTGTAGGATTCAACTTTGATGACTTTCAAGCTACAGAGAAGCTGGCCAGCGTAGGTGCAAATTATACTGAAGTCCTTAATGGCCATCAATGTCTCAATGATACTCAGATCAAAGCTCTCTTTGAGAAAGATATGGCTGATGCAGTTAAATGTGCTTCTGATTGGATGGATAAAAGTTGGTCATTGATTAATGAAAACCTCAATCTGCTCTAGCTGAAATATGGCTTTTGATCGACATCTGGGATGTTATGCTCTTTTTGACTTTGTAAATGTGCGGACCTGTCTCTCATCAGTTCCTCCGAGATATGATGATGCTGCAAATATTTTTGCTGAATTCAACTTGGTATGGACATGATCGTAAACGATGTCTTAAAGACGTTGACTGTGTAAAAGATCATAATTAGCATGGATACGACTATTTATTGCTAATATGTTATGTGCTGATATTTTAGTGAAATACAACAATAGTTTTATATTGGTGTCATGGGAATATATGACAGTGTCATAATAAGATAAATGTTTTGTACTGAAAACTGTTATAAAAACTTATCCCAAAACATCGTTATCTAAATACCTAAACTAAAAGGTATTTAGTAGCCCACTGGTGCAAAAACATTGTTATCTAAAAAACTAAATAATATTCAGTAGCCATTTGTCAAAAATACTACTACATATGACTCAGCCATTCACACTCCGCATCCCTGCTTACTTAAGGAGAGTGTATATATATACAATCACATGATCATTGACTTTACAGAAAAGAGACAGAGTGTAGAAAAAATGGGTTTGCTTACAAAAATCTAGTCTTGTTGCTATGCCTTTTTTTTCTAACTCTTCAAAACTGGAGAGGCTGGTACTTGTAATTCATATATCGTTGAGAAACTCAATGAAGGATATTACAAATGTGTCTACAAGGATCCCCAGCCAAAAATGGTGATTCCCACTATTGGTGGGGATTCAACCTTAACAAAGGTGGAGCAAGAGAAGAGATTGAAAGGTGTCGGAGCTAACTATGATGCTGTCCTTAATGGCAGTCAAATGTCTTGATGATAGCCAGATTCAACAGCTCTTTAACAAAGACATGGAGTCAGCTGTATCTTGTGCTTCAAGTTGGTTGGGGAGTAGTTGGTCAAATCTTGGTAGGACCCTCAATCTGCGTGTTGCTGATATGGCCTTCAATATGGGATGTGGGTTCACTCCATGGGTTTGTGACTCTGCGTGCCTGTCTTACAAAGTCCCCACCAGATGATAATGGAGCTGTAGAGAGCATGAGAAATTCCCAATGGTGTGGATCAGCCAGTCGGAATTCGTTGTAGTCCGGATGTTGACTGCATGAAGTAAAAGGAAAAATTGAACATTTCCAACAAAACTTGTGTGTATATTATTATGACTTTGTCAATTTTGTTGAAATTATTTTCTTAATAAGTAAACTAATATCAAGAGTATCTTTTATAAAATATCTTTTTAAGTTATAGTCAGAAACAACTTGATACTAAACTACACAATAGAAAGGGGCATTTTAAAACTTATCTAGTTTAAAATAAAAAGATGAGAGTTACTAAATCTTATGAACACATTTTGATAATTTAAACACTAGGAAACTCTAAAACAACAAGAATTCCATTTCAATAGTTGAGGTCCTTATTGTACTGAGGAGTAGATGTTGGTCTGGATGCACCAGGAGGTTGTGATTGTTGTTTGTTTCTTGATTTATACTGTTGAAAAAATAGCATAAAATACTCTTAAGGTACTCTTGAGATCACCGTTGAACGATTCTACATAAACCAGAAAAGCCACGATAGTAATCAGTTGGAAAGTTTGAATAAAGACTATGGGATATGGTACTACTAGGAAGGTAATGAACTAATGACATATTATACCTTAGGGTTAATTTTAGTTTGAGGTAGTCCAGCTGCTGCCAGAAGATTTGAAAGCCAGTTTTACATTGTCAATCTAATAAATAGAGTTTAATTAACATATCTAACTTAAATTTGAGGACAGCCTTCTATGAACTAACCTTATTATCCACAGTAGTGGGTGTGATATAATAGAAGATGAGGTAGATGGTACAAAATACCCTTCTAATAATCCCATCATTAAAATGAAATTGACGCCATTATGAAACTGAAACCAATAATACTATAAATTAAATTTATATTGCAGTATCTTAGTCACCTGATTATTTAGATCACCAATCATAATGTCTAGTTCTGAAAGAACTTTGGTAGCAAACTGACACAGTGACTATAAAATTATTAACAATAGATTATAATAATGACAGTTGTCTTACTCTTTTCACAAGCATCAAGTTTCTCTGGAGCTTCTTCAAAATAATTTGTCAAATACATCTTTTCAGCTAGGGAAAAGAAGAGGTAGTTAAAAAGGGAGAGTACCTTAGAATAATACCTGAAGGTTTCTGGTGCCCTAAATAAAATAAAATCAAAAACATTAGATTTAAAAACATTGTTTTTGATTACCTCGCGTCCAAATCATGGCCTGTTATTTTCTTCCTCAAATAACATAGTTTTCTAACCGATTTTCAAGTTGCTACATTTAAAGCAGTGTCACCATATATGTACTCATCATTAGTCTCATGTCATACCTTGAGGTGAATTCTCTTGATTTAAACACGTTTTGAGGAATGGGGTGTTTACAGCGAAAGTAGCTTGCCAATGCAACAAGAAGATGTAAAATGGCTACCACGTCTTTGGAGTGTATTACTATAATTATAGATATAAAGTGAATAAACACATTGGACTTGTAGAATAGCCAAAAAAGTTGTAAAGAATGATGTTTGTGTACGTAAACATTATGTAAGTAATTTGAATGTGTTAAATGTCCCCAAATCCCGTTTTGTTACAGAACTCCTCTCTCTCTCTCTCTTTCTCTCTCTCTCTTTCGCTTTCTCTCTCTCTCTCTCCTTACATTCCAAAGTCCATTTTCGATCTGGCTCATCATATGGAATATGTAAGAGTTTTATCAATCTTGTCCAGTACTGTTTTCAAACTTTGCCTTCTGAAGAACAATACTAGATGTCACTCCTGCAGTCAAAAACTCTGACTAGTCAGTTCCTGCTAAAAAATAAACATCATTATAACAGAATAAAGTGTTTAAGTGTAATTACCAATGAGTTCAGAGAGAACTTGACCATCATAAAAATCTTCTGCTATACTCTCGAATATGATCCTTCTTTCTTCAAGTACCTCATTGACCCACTTAATAATAGTCTAAAAATAGATAAAAATAATTACATGTATCTTCATGTATTCACTGTACACGTCATCTACAAAATAATACATCTACATGACCAAACACCAAATACTATGCTAGTATCTTAAACAATATAGTATATATGTGATATAACAATTACTACTGACTTAAATGAGGTGCTGTACTTGTGGATCTTCCAAAGCATGAGTTGTAGACGATACGTTCTTCACCAACCACTAAAAGAATAGAACACAACATCAACAAATATTGATAGACAAATACGGACATTAACAGAGTGGTATATTTTCTCACACATAACATAGTTCTCTTCTTCCTGGAGTTCAATAGGTGCCATGTGGTGTTAATGCTCCTACTTCAAGAGCTTTAGCTCCTCTCTCTCTAACTCTTGAAACTAATAGAGTTCAAATAGAACTAAGATTGTCGTGGAATAATCAGTATTTACTTACGCTCTTCATTACGTCCATAAAAAGAGTTGCCATATTGAAACAATGGATTTGACAATTAAAATTCTAAAAGTTCTGTTTATTACAAAAATGTGAATAATTAGAGCAAATATTTGATATACGGTTGAAAAGTATAACAGCACTAGCATGTAATGTTTATTTCATAACACATTTTGGTTATCATAAATAACTTTGAACTGTAGCTAAGACACAGTTAAGAAGAATTTTTAAGAATCAGTAGAGAAAGACAGAGACAAGCACGATTCATAACAGCACGACATCTTGCTATTTGCCAGTAGACTTCAGTAGCTGATAGAGAGAGAGAGAGAGATAAGGAGAGTACAGAGACTTATCATATACATAATCTCACCTTCTTTTCTAATAATAATCCCTTTTGAATGTAACCACCAATGTAATAAAAGTCACATACACTAACAACCTACAAAATTTGAAATCATCACATCAAAATTTTATTATAATTATAATGGCTGGTAAGTTCAAATTATGTCATGTGACTTACCCTATCTCTACAATTTGAGGAAATATAATGACATTTTGTATCATCTTCTAATTTCATCAGATATGAACACGGAAAACTTGTCTCTTCTGAAGAGTGCAACAAGGTCTACAGCAGGAAAGGATATAACAATCAACTCCAGTCATTTATTTATAACTAACTTTTTCTTACTACTTCATCTAAAGAAGTGTGATTTAATGGGTTCTATAATCAATGTGTTTATTCTCTATAGCTCTTTGTACTCTCCTGTTGCCACTATAGAGAAGAAGAGAGAAGAGAGAGAGAGAAAGAGAGGAAGATAGGAGAGAGGAATATATATATATGATTAGACAATAGTTCTATGGACAAATACCTCTTTGTTCTTGAAGTCTAGACTGGTAAAATTTGCAATGAGTGGATTTAAATCAAAGAAGGATGACAACCAGGAGTAGTGGGTAGTCCTGTTTCAACCTTCATCAAAGACACTAAACTCATCAGTTGATAACTAAAGGAAAAAAGGATAGATGGAAAGAAGAAAAGATGGATGATAGATGAATGAACAATTGAATGACACTCATAGCATAGTGGTATGTTCATTACCTCTCCTTCTTTTAATATACTTCCTTTTACATCAACTTTATGTTCCAATAATGGGGTAGCACCTTTGTGCTTACTAGAGTGTCCACACAGAGAAATCTTCTTCACAAACTTTTAACAGAAGGTCTTTTGTGGTTTTATCAAAATGGCGATGATTTAGTGTACTCTTGAGAAGTTGATGTAATGTTGAGACTTGTGTTTCCATACTTCAATCTGAAAATAAAAAGTTAAAATTATTCTTTTAAGTAGCCGTTGGTGATTTACTTGTCCTGTGGCATCCAGCAAGACGTTTTTCAACATGGAATTTCTCTCCCCATTAGCTTCATCCCCCATCTTGTATGCTTCCTATAATACATTGCGTGATTTTTAATAAGTGAATTTGTATGTGGCAAAACTTACTTCAAACAGGTTTTTCTGTGAAAGTATGCAATTCATCATCCATTTCTGTTCTGACTTTCTTTAACTTTTGAATTCTCTTCCTTTAATTTCAATATATCCTAATAAGAAGTTTATTTCACATACTCAAAAAAGCATGCCTACCATTTTTAGTGCCACAATCTCCCTCCAAAAGACGCGATATCGTTTCCTTTTTCTCTCTTCAGTTAAATCCCAGCTGACTTCAAAGCAGCCAACATTGAATCAGAACCATGTACGAACGGGCATCGTTCTATAGTAGAAGAGGTGTAACTATATCATGCTCCTAATCATATTATGACCACATCCTTATTATTTGACTTACTCTAAGCAGCTGTGTGTTTGGTAATAATGTTGTCTCCCCTAAAAATTGGCAATCATTAGAATAAAAGGAAGCAGATAGAGAGGAAGTTTGATGATTAGTAGTTGTAGTGGCTGTCGTCACACTGGGATAGAATGAAAGATAACATGCAATAAAAACTATATAGAGTAACTGACATTGTTATCTTAATATCAAAGTATAGTTACTAGAAATTATAGTATCAATTAGTAGTGGGTGTTACAAAATGTGTTCTAAATATCAAACTGATAGTAAACAATTGATATTTTGAAAGTAAAAATGATAGACCAACTTAACAACTCATAACAAATCATAATATTTTATATCGTATTACAGTGTGAAGTAATTGTAGTCTAATAGTCTCTAGTTTTACTGATTGTACACATAAAAGAAATAAACATGCCATATTTACTTTATGTACTATAGTGTATCTAAGGAACTAAGGTAAAAAATAATATTATTATAAAATATATTAATTTACCAAATAAGACACAGGTACATGCAATAAGAGTAGATAATTGCTACAAACACTGTTCATTCTTACAAAGATAGTGTCACTGTGTTTCGATGGGAGTGACTATGGTTTAGTTGTAAGATTGTAGTATTCTATAGGTTACTAAGGCAAGTTAAAAAATGAGTGCTTATTAAGAGATTCATTACAACAGTTATAAATGACAAAATGCGCAAAAATTGCTTACACAGTTACTCTAATAACAGCAGTACATTTCCGGTATTACTATAGCAGATATAATGCCATAAAAGATTTGGTGTTAAGTGTTAATACTTATTTTCACAGATTATTTAACAAACCAATACTTGTACTAGCTACTAACTGACCGGTGGCCATGGCTTCCATACACCAGAGGACACAGAACTACCACACGAGTGTGGGACTTTTGATGATTTTATTTTCACCTCTTCCTCTCTCCCTTCCTCTCCATCTCCATCGCCATCTTTCACTTCCATCTATCATTCTCAACTAACACAAGAGGTGGACTTGATTTACGAGTTAAGTCTGGAGTGGATTCCATTGGGTACTGATCCTCTTTCCTTAGTTTTATTCTCCTCAAAATGAAGAATTGATCATTAGTCTGCTCATGATTGTCTGATTCCTTTTGGAATCACTGCATCCCCATTGCCCATGACAACCTTGTGGGGTGTTGTCTGCAGGTGTGGTTTCAATTGTGGACATTGACATTCTTACATGGAAATAAGATAATGTCAGTATCAGTTTCAAGAGTATGAATTACACTAATGATGCTTCTTTCAAAGGCGCAGTTGAGCAAACACTCATCATAATAATGTCATTTTGATTTCTCAGAAAGCGATCAATTAATTTGCTGACTACTAGCATATTAATAAGTCATTATATCAATGAATTTACAGAAGTATACTAACAATTTACTAATTTATAGTTTATTGATGAAGTGTACCATAAAAGTTACGTTGCCAATAACTTTATATTTACCAAAAATAAATTAGTTTGTTCTTGAAACAACTATACTCATGATAATAACTTAGGTAATGCTTAAGTGTTGTTTTCCAAGAAAAAAACTATTAACAACCAACAGTTACATTAGTTAAACAACAAAATGCTTGCACGCACACACTGATTACATGTACATCCTTATAAGTCAAGATAGCACTTTGAACGCAACTACACTAGCATAAACTATACAGGAGAAGAGTCTACTATCTTACTGTAGGTATGTGTGGTAAGAAAGCTAGAAAAAGATAACTGTCAGTGGCATAAAGAACTTAAAAAATAAGAAACACAGTTATAAGAAACAATTAGTCAGTAATGATTATAGTATTATTTTATGATTTAGTATTAGTTATTAAAAAGGATGTATTGTGAGCTATTAACTAACATATAATAGGAAAGAAGTCCAGTTATCAAATTGAAAGGTAAAGAAAGAGGGATACAGAAACCTGTTATGGTACAGGATATCGTGACAAGAAAACAATAACCTACTGTCTACCTGGCAATAATGCTCGGTTTGATTGTCAAAAAAAAAATACTGAAATGTAAACAGTGAGAATCTTAAATATTTGATCCAGTGACCATTGTTGTCATTTCTCATGAACATAAGTTACCATTTTAGTATAAATTACTTACTAATGATCTTTAATAAACAAAGAGTTAAAGTAGAGAGATTTAGAAAGCAAGCATTAATGCTAGCATATTAGTTTTATAGTTTCAAGCATTATGTATATATAGAAGCAAATATCATACCAACCTTGATGTTACAGATTAATAAAGAGTGCAAAAGCAATAAACTATCTCACCTTGATTTATCAGTTATAGGGCTAACCAGGTCTATCTTGTCTATTAAACTCGTCGTCTGTTGTAGCGATGGTAGTATGACTAGCAACTAGAAGGACCAGCTCACCCAAAGATTTGAGTCTGGGTGATTTCTAATATGAATTAACTTACCGTCCGCTGCTAACCGGTGGGTGTGGCTACCACACAATGGTTACCCCTATTTTTTTTTCACGCCTACTAGCGGTTGTGCGAATGTGCGTCCCAGCCGTCCCTTTCTCTGTTGGTAAGCACTGCAGATATTCAAGCAGTGAAGATAAGGTATCAATCTACTTTTTATTACACTAGTTTGTTTAGATTACATTAGTGTTGTTGTAAGTCATTGTAAATCTTGTTGTAGGAAGTGAATAAGTGTTTTTGGGTGCTGCAGTCAGGTTCTCTTTCTGGTATCCGTCATAAATGGCAGAAAGCCCTTCAGCTGTGCCTTTCAATTCGCAGTTACAGACGAAGGTGGTTTTATTTCATATTGAACAAAGGTTACGGGACTGCATAAATTCCCTACGGTTACGTTAAAAAAAAAAAAATAGAAGTCCCTTTTGGAGGGATTAAAAAAAAAAAAAAAAAAAAAAAAATAAAAAAAAAACTCAAAAAAAAAAATAACGCCGATTTTACAAGATCCGAACAAGTTTAAAAAAAATCATGATGACCTCAAGGTATCTTCCTCTGCCACACCCATTTCATTGGTTATCGGTGACTGGGATTTTCTTTGCCCTCTATGCTGCTGGGTTTGACCCTTATCATTGGGTCTGTTTAATATCCTCTCTCGTGTTCCAAGGGGGGTACTATTGAATTATTTAATATCACTAGAGTCAGCATTAAACCAGTAGTAATAGCAGGTTTATATAATAACAAGACAGTTATAATCCTGTTTTTGTTTATCATTATCAATCTAGGGCTGTTACCTAATGTTAACACTTACCATTACAAAGAGGAATTCCAGTTAATGTTGTTTTACCATTAAATTACATGTAACCTTTGATCTTTAGTCTCTTGGTATATCTGTCACTTTATGGAATTTTTGTCTTAGTCTTTGTTGAGTCCTGTCTGCTATGGACTCTACTGTGTTATTTAAGAGATATGCTCTTAAACGCTCTTCTTATGTACA
The DNA here is from genome assembly GCF_016097555.1 of Gigantopelta aegis. Classification (NCBI taxonomy): domain Eukaryota; kingdom Metazoa; phylum Mollusca; class Gastropoda; order Neomphalida; family Peltospiridae; genus Gigantopelta; species Gigantopelta aegis. The sequence goes on along the minus strand of NW_024533729.1, from coordinate 8,817 downwards.
AAGGATGGATGTTTGATGAAAGAGGGTATGTTAATATAATACTGTTGTCGTTATATGTCCTCGTTGCCTAGGAAACATCTTTGAAGACAAAGCATTTGGTGTATGTAAACTGATGAATTTATGGATGGTTCAGATATGGATATAGATAAACATTGGTCAATAATAATATATACTTTTTTGTTTATAGATCTTAGTCAAACTTGTTGCTGGTACATGCTAACCCTCTCCTTGGAAGTTACCAACATTCAATACCACGCGTTAACCATTACCAAGTCTTAATGATACTTTGTAATCAAGTTAGTCATCACATCTCACTTTGTAGACACAATATAGATTATATAGTGGACTACCATGGTCACTTATTTATTATAGACAGTATCTAGCAACCTTCTACTTTGTACTCAATGTTCTCTCCTTGTAGTATTTAAATATCATTCGTGCTCTGTATTCAGATTGAAGAAGTATGAGAAAAGAAAAGATTAGTAGAAAGAATTTAAGGTAATAATATTGCTTAGATCCTGTTAACTATGCCCCTGTATTACTATAGAAAGGTCCTGGTAATAAATTGCAAATGTTTCTCATTTTGAAAAAGTCCTGGATAGAGTACTAATTATGTGAGTTAGTCATTGTGACTTTTCCATTTTTTTTTTTTTTTTTTGAATAGTCATTGATCACTCTTGTCAATAGGTGACGGACTGGTGGGAGAAGTATGTTTATCAGGCTGCGAGGATCGATAATGATCAACTCTAACTATTATGCTTGTGTAAGTCATCATATATTGATGTATACATAAGGATGATGTTGGATCTTAGATCAAATTGGTAAAGTGGTTGACCAATAAAAACTATCTCGTACTGCTTTGTAGATCTATGCGGTCTATGTTAATGAAGAAGGAGATTGAGAACGAAACTCTGAAACCAGTAGTGGCTAGTAGGGAATGTATAACATGATCTCTATTCTTGTAGCTTATTATTATGGATCTAATCCACTGTGTTCATTCCAGTACAAACGATTATTTGCTACATGCAGACAATACCTGGACATTCAGAAGGAAGATGTTATAGAATACATTGATATAGACCTTTATCTTTTGCCTAGACAAACGACTATGTGGGCTAGTCCTGCAGAGAGCAAACATATTGTTTGTTACTAGACTAGGTCGATGGTATAAAATTCCTCTGTACTATCGGAAAAAAATTACTGAAGCCCTGTGGACATAGAATGTGATGCTATTTTAAAATACAATATCTATTGTTGTTAGCAGGCTAATACTAAATAATCTTATATACCAGATATGTAGACTTTTCAACTTTGCCATTATATTTGATCACATTTAGTATATATACTAGTCTAAAGTTATCTGTTTACTGTGGTTTTGGTTGTCTTAGGCAACTACAAAAGATCTGTGACGATGATCTTGAAACAGTTTCAGATGGAGAGAATACTTAGCAGCTTTGACATAAAGCTTAACGGTAGCAAAAGACAATATTATTATATACTACTGTATAATTTTAGACCATTCTGGGCTGAATGTACGAGAAAAGTATTTTTACTGGTGTTTAACAAACAATATATGGATACTATTGAGAAAGCAGCATGTGTTATAGTTCTTGATGATAAGGAATCCCAAATATCATTGGTACTGCACTGTTTGGTTACAATGCTCTCTCTGTATTGTGAATGTTATAGCCTAGAGTATAATAGATGGGGCTCACTGAATATTCTATGTATTTATAGGATGGAGAGGACAGAAAGGAAAGGCTGATAAATACTGTGTACGAACTTATTCATGGACAGGGTTACAAGTTTTGGTTTGATAAAAACATTTACCTGTATCACATATACAGCATGGTCGTGTAAGTATTTTTCATGCTGAACTATTTATTAGAATTTACTATTTTTATTTTTAATTGGGCATTAATGAAGAACATTCGTGGTAAGTTCACTTTTTCTGTGTGTGGTGCTAGTTCAACATATCTTCTGTTATTACATGTCTCATTCATACAATATCTAATAAAACTCATTATACCTTTCTCTAGGGGTGATGCTCCTATTATTGGCCATATGTTACGAATATTGTTCTAATTTCAGAGTACACTTTTGGATCCCTACGATGATAAATGGATATTGCAGTGAGTGGTGAAGCTACTGCAAATGTCTCTCCTCAGAGATGAAATGGAGATTTTCAGAGCCTGTAAGAATAAACATATAGGCTACTTTGTTTAACTGTCGCGCCTGTAGGGTCAAGAGAAGATTAGGGATAGCACTAACTAATGCTAGAGTGGCTATAGATGATATCGATCTCTATGTTAAGCAGCATGATGCATTTGGCAAAGGTGTCCATTAAGAAATGTGGTTTTAGTCCTGATGCCTTTATTCAAATGGCTCTTCAACTTGCCTACTACAGAGTGAGAATATGCATTCCCAGTACCCACATGATCATTTATTGTTTGCGATTTGACTTATTACGGAAGCTGGCAATTTTGTCTCTCACTTATGAAAGCTTCATGACTCGGTTGTATAGAGAGGGAAGGACAGAGACTGGTTCGGCCCATTCTCTGTGGAATCTTCCGCTTTTGTCCCTGCAATGTGTGATCCTGACGTCTACTGTCGTTTGTCATTCAGTCTTTGCTTAACTTTATTATTTCATTTTATATAGAAAGAGGATGCAAAGAGATTACTGAAAGTAGCTACAGATGCACATGTTTTGGCTTATAAGAATGCTATGATTTGTCATGGTATTGATCCCATCTCTTTTGTTATATGTATTCTGCCAACGAGGAAAGGAAATCCCCTCACCTTCTGGGAAAGTGTAATACACGAGCCTTGGAAACTCTCAACTAGCCAGGTAGACTGTGTGTAACTTGTATGTGTATGTTATATTTATCTTTAGACGCACAACAACAAACTGGGCGTATTGATTTTTTAACAATTAACCCTTATAGGATTTCTCCTGGAGGAGGATTGGACCAGTAAGAGATCCTGTATGATGGTCAATGTGGTTGCAATGATGTGGTTACTTCGTGTCTAGGTGACTAAGGATGGCTATGGTGTTGCATCCCATAATTCCTGGGAGATTATGTCTTTTTATTTCCATGTCTCAAGTTTCAAAGTTCTCCATACACAGTGAGATCATTTATTTTATGCATATACTAAAACTATAAGCTCTAGTCCACTGGTTATAAAAAGGTGTATATTTGGTTTTTAACTTTTTAGGATTCAAGGCGATTTGCTAAAGCCATTGCTGATAGTCTTCATGATATGATCAAGCTGTTTGATATAACTCTCAATACGAGCAGATAGCCTGCATTCCTGTCTATAAAATAAATAAGTTATCCTTTACTAATATCTTCCACTATTTAGTCTGTTAGTTTTATAATGATTCCCTAAAATGTTTATTGGAAGCTTAAATTTAGCAGTAACCCCACATGGATGTGCACTGAAATATTTAATTAAAATAAAAGTAATATTTATTACTATTTACAAAGAGCAATGACTTGTTATATATTACTCTACAGTTCACATCAATGTTATAATTTAGTTATTAACTATTCATAAATATTATTTTGAAGACTTTAAGGAACTTTTTCAAACTGAAGTTATAACAAATTATAATGTTACTGTCCCATATTTGTCTTGATGTGCACTGAAATATTCCTCAATCACACAATTATCTAGCTCTTCTCTTTTGCAATCTTCTAAGATAATTTTTCTTCAATAACATTTTGAGTATTAACATTTGTGTGGGTTCTTCTCTTTTACGTTTCTTGTACTTAATTGCTATGGTTTATGAATGTAGGTAGAGTACGTACTATAATAACAGCTTTGATACCAGTGATATAGACTTGGCAATCTACTATAGGAATAGTTTCTATTATACCTGTTAACAGCTTGATACTCTCAATTGATACCAGATACAATAAGAAGACACCCTGCATAAGGCGAGGTGCTTGAGCCAATATGAACTCAATGGCTGTCAGAAAGACAAAGAGAAAACTAATACCATTGAAAATTTGAGGCAGAAGAATTAACTGATAGGGTATTGGTAGAGAGCTGTTGGACTGGTTTTGAAACATGTCTGACTGGTTTTTGCACACATGTGTCAGTATTAGTACAGTACATTGATTACATGCAATTCTATGAGAGAGAACTATGTCCCATGATTTGTAAGACTAGAAGTGCAAGTAGAGAACATAGTAAACCATAAAAACATCGTTTAAGCATTGTAGGGAGGTAACGATGAAATAACTTCTAAGAAAAAATTGATACAAAGGGATAAAGGTTCAAATGACAAATGTACTTCCTCCAATGTTTGTTGTTGTAATGAACTGAAATGGTTTATCTAAAGTGATGTTGAGACCATTTGCAAACTTTGTAAATGCATACTTGTTGATACTGTGTTTCATCAGTAAAACCAGAAACCAACAGTACCTAACATAAACAAATACGATTCTGAAAAACAGTCTTGACATCTTCAACTTCCTCAGTTGTAAAGGGGCTCTCCAAATCTGTTCTTGGCCAAATCTAATCTTCTGGGATTTTCAGCTCCATATGTAAATGCACTACGAAATGAGGTATCTTGTGCTTCCAGGCATACTTCAAAACACCCGCTAATAGTTTTGAGAGGATTTCTTCCAGCAGGCTCATTGATGAGTCTCTCTCGTAGAAACCAGATGACCACAATTCCTAAACACAGACACACACATTGTAGCAAGCATACACAAAGTAGCGTTATTTCAAGGGCACAATCAATGCATGTAAATAATGTCAGTACAAGCAATAACATGCGTTTTCACCATGCCCAATGAATATAGCCCAAAAGTACCAATAAACAATGCACTCATTTCACTGGATGATGATCTGTTGGCATTTGATCAGTAGCAAATTGAACTGCATTAGATGTAAATAGACCAACACCAAGACTGAACAACTCCTAAAGGCAGAAGCAATAGTAACCATACAGACCATTGTAGAAGGTATTTGAGGATGAAACTTTGATACAAAGGCTGACAATTGTAACCATTAATACTCCACATAATTGGAGCCACAAACCATGTACATAGTCTTAAAGCGTGTCCAGTATATATCAGCTAATAGTCCAGTGATAGGGTAAAGAAGAAATCCAAAAGCTTGTACATATTGAGTGCAATGACCAAACAGGAATATGTTTGCCCCACCCATTCTGCTCAATTGGGTACAGAAATAAGTAGCCAGAGCTGTATATGGTTTAATTGGTGCACTAGAATGGTCCACAACAGAACTATGAGCGCTCCTTGGGGAATGTACTAACCATAGTCTTCTATAACAAACGTCTGCATTTTGCTTTAGTCTAACTGATAATTTGTTTTCCTTTTGCTCGGTATTACAGTACATACTACAACTACTACTATAACCTTGACCATATTGGTCAAGGGTTCTTTGGGTACTTTCATTATTCAGTGATATTTTAGCCTATTCAATAGTCAGCAAAGTTCAAAAATGGAAAACTCACAAAATGACAGTGTGTTAGTATAACAATTATTACTACATTGAATGAACTGGGTCATAAAAAAAAATTCAATCTACTATGACTTTGCTTTAATCTAATGGTCGTCTTTTGCTCTCATTCCAACATAGTCCATAACATTCAAAAGTTGATCCCTTCTATTCTGTGCTCTTTCATGGCTCACAATCTTGTCAGTGTCATCAATATCTGTACCGTAGGTTCTACACGAACCATACACATCATATCCCTCTGCTACTACTGAGTTCAATATAGTATGAACTTCTGACATCAAAACTCTTCAATAAACTCAATGGAGATCTGCCTTTATATTGTGTTGTAATACAACCAACGTATACGAAACTTTATTTAGTGAGTGAGGTGTTTTCTTTATCATTAGCTCATACACAACCACAATTGGAACTTTGTCCTTGTCTTTCATTGGACACATCTTTCCAGTCACAGCGACAGTATCCAGTTTGATTATGTGATTTGAAACCTTCATGTTCTCTTTGAGAAAGGACATGTACCCATGATGACCACTCCCCCAACATGTGGGGTAGTGGAGGGCCATCAGAAAAGACAGTATAAAGTCTATCAGCTGTCTCTCTTTTGATGCGATTGCTAGGAGAGATGAGAGGTCATATTGTGAAGCAGAGGCCATTTAATTTTTTTGACAGTGGACTAAATTAATTATTCTTGGTAATTAAAAAAGATTTGAGGAATGAGAAATAATATCATAATTATGCTGATGTGGTGTAATGTCATAGATTGAAACTGATGAAAAATTACATTAATTATAAACAAAATTGGAAACAGCAAATATTCACTTCAATTTCTTTTCTTTTGAGCGGTTACTCATGCAATCAGCCAAAACTAGTAGTCCACCACGAGGGTAATGAGCATCATCTGGATAAATAGGGAACATTATCCGATTCAACAGAACAGATATACTCCGCTAATTGCAGATGACACAGATCTTATTGTTAACTGAGGACTCTGACGTATCAACATGATTTTCTTGTGTGCTATGGACTACTTGGAGAAGAATTACAGGTTCTGTGGAAGTCCTAGGAGGAGGGGGTGTGTCCATCTTAATAACTGAAGCTGGTGTGACAAGAGGTTCTTCCTGTAAGATGTGATGATTACGGTGATGATGTCTTCGAGTTGAGGATTGTGAATGATTTTCGGGCTGGTTTGAGTGTGACTGAATGACGTTTGGAATTGAGCTGGTAAAGAACACGACTTGGATAGAAAGAAAATAAAAATAACTTCACTATTCTCTATAGTCGAATTTCAAAAAGCGAGAGAAAAAGTAGTGTAAATCTGCAAAACTTCCAGTCAATGATTTTGATAATACTGAATAAATAGTTAAAAATCAAAATAAAAAAGGTACTATCTATCATACAGGAAGTATATATTTATGTATATCAATACACAGTTCAGTTATTCAAACTGAGGAGAGTGAAAACATTTTCAAATTAAGTGTTTAGCAAGGTCTAGTTTTAGCAAGCTATATAAAGTGCTTTCTTGATGCAGTGGTTTTCTTTTGAAGGCTTCCATGTGGTGACCTGTGGGCTTGTCTACAGAGAGAGGACAAGGAAAACTAAGACTAATCTATTGTATCATGGCTTTTGCATTTGATGTGATGTTTGTTGACTGAAAAGATAATGTTTAGTTCACTTTTTCAGTTGAATACATTAGTATTGTTAGTATAATAATACCTGGATTGGCCATGCACCATGTAATGAAAAGTGAAAGGTTCACGTAAACTATCTCGATCCAAGACAGATGGCTCATACAAGTGAGCTGTCACAAGAAATAATTTTAAAAAAATAATATGACTTATATTTCTTTGTACCTCCATCAGGTTTTGGGCCCAGTCCAAATGCATTTTGTAAAAGAAACATCTCTTATGCCATCTAAGTCATATTTGTTGCCCAATAACAACCACAGGACTCTATACAAAATGGAAAATTACAATAATGTGATATTATAATATTCTTGTTATGATTACTTCTTCTTATGTCGTTAATGCAATCTTGTGTCGAAGGATTCTTACAAGATCAAAAGAACTTCTATTTGATATGTCATATATTAACATAAATCCCTAAAATATGTTTTAATTAATTAATTAGTAAGCATAATTACTTACATCACAATTGATATATAAGTTCTTGTTCATATGTTAGTCTTCTCCTTATGTGAGTCCAATGAGAAAAGCTACACACATTGAGTGTGATGTGAATGAAGAGAGAGAGAGGAGAGAGAGAGAGAGAGGGGGGTAGGAGAGAGAGAGAGAGAGAGAGAGAGAGAGTCCATTTTCATTAAAATGAACGGTCATCAGTGATCAAATCATATCTGTCCATTTTTTACTTTCACCAGTTGTTTCAACTAAACTGTTAAAGACGGACCAAAAATAGATCAAAATACAATTATAATTCATATTTTGCGCCAACTGTGACTTCAGAAAAATTTACCACTACTAATATAAAACATACACTTCCAGGTGTATCATATATTGTACTGATTCTTCATTTGATGGTTCTTATGTTTTCTATAATGGCTTTTCATATATATCTCTCCCAAAGTCTTTGGACCACCCCTAAAAAATAGAAGTAATATTTTGTTATTATACCAAACAATATCACTTACCAGCCCTACAATGTGGATTACCGAATATCCCGATGTTCTGTAAGAGCCGTTTTTTTTTCCGACACCAAGTGGTTCCTAACAAAACAAGACGATGGATTTTTATTTAGAGGCATTATGAAAGTAGTATAATCTAGAACCGAATCATCAACATGTTTTTTACAGATAATAAATAATTATGAATATTGCAATTTTATTATAATTTCGATGCCATATCGAAATAATTGGGAATTACGTTTGGTTGCGAAACCACATCCTTTGAATCTGACCAATGAGAACTATGCGCTTTACATTCCTTATTACGTCACGGTCGCATATTTAAGTTGTTGTCCATAGTATCGCACTGCGTGTTTGTCATTCCTCTGTGACTGCCAAGGCCCACAGGAATTGCCATTCTCAGATTGTCGCCTGAGATAGACAGCATTTCTTTCTTCTCTCGCCTTCCCTCCCTAGAACGAAATTTATTGCATTGGTTCCGTCAGCTGTGGATTGCCAGCATCCAATCAAGGGAAACAGCGGGCTGGTATTTGGATTATGTCCCCATCTCGCTTTAAACCAAAGAACACGAAAGGTATTGACACGTTGTTTAGCAACCGCCCCTGTAGGGAATAGCAATCTTGCTATTTCGACTGCTAAATCTTGCATTTGAAATGTGTAGCCTGTTGTTTTATCTCTCCTCCCCT
>NW_024533728.1:0-39936 GCF_016097555.1 Gigantopelta aegis | reverse complement strand
ATATGGTATTTTAAAATATGCTGCAACAGAAATGTTTTTAAACGTAAACTTTTAACAGTAGTGCATGTCAAAATACTTGTTTGTTCTCAGTATTTTTGAAAAACGACGATAATTTATTATATTTCCTAAAACACATTAAAATAAAACAGAAAATTATTGTTGTATTAAATATATATTCAACTTACCATGCTGGTTGTTGTCCTGGTTCATATACTCATGATTATCATCATTGGAATCTATTCGAAAAAAGATATACATGGTGATATATCATTCCATTAATACAAGTGCTGTACCATATATGCTTGTGTTGTCTTTTAGAAAATCAATCATTAAGAAAGAAAAAAAAGAAGAAAAAAAAAAGAGAAGAAAAGCAACAAGAAGACACTTATTTAAACATAAATGAAAAAAGGTAAAACAAAATGTGTAGTAAATGAACACACACACACACACACACACACACACACGCACACACATAGACGCGCACACACACACACGCATACACACACACACACACACATAGACACACACACACACACACACACATAGACACACACACACACACATAGACACACACACACACACACACACATACACACAGAAACACACACACACACATACACACACACACACACACACACACACACACACACACACACACACACACACACACAAAAGAACATCCAAACAAAAAAGAAGTAACAACAATGAAACAGGAGACAGAAAGACCAAATGCATACTGCCATTTAAACAACAAAAAGAAGATGAGAAATGAAAAAACAACACCTACCCAGGTTTATGTTTTGATTGACATATTCGTTAAAAATCACGTATTTGTCATTACAGCGAAATCTTTCATTTTTAATTAAATTGTGAGCGATAAAAACTGATTTATCCTACGCGTGTTTGTTGTTGAATTCCTCCTCTTTCTGACTATGACGATGACCACGACAATGATGACCACCAGAATGACAACTACTGTGACACCTGAAACAGCTGCTACCAGTACTGAGTCAGAAGTGGAGCCCGGTTCTGTATAAGAAAACACACACGGATCAGGCTTTTAATATCACACAGTGGTGTGTACACTCAGAGATCATTTTCAAATTTTAAAAGACTTTGATTTCTATACAAAGTTTTAAAAGATACTTACCTTGTTATTTGTATTGTATTATATACTTTTTTCTCCAACACTTACCTTTATTGACACCCAGTAGTCGATGTGTATTTTTGTGCTGGGGTGTCATTACACAGTCATTCATTCGTTCATTCAATCATTCATTCATTCATTCATTCATTTGTAACTAATTTATAACATACGTACCCTTTCTTTCAAATACAATAAACTGTAAGCTTATACAAATACCGTTTCGATTTTTGTGTGTATGTCAGTTGTATTGTTTATTTATTCTGACATTACAGACATATAGATGATGATAATGAGATGGACGGTGAAACCACATAACTTTCCTTGTCGGTATGGGACTACTTGACTGGGATGTACTCCAAGTTTGGTGTCAGTTTAAAGCTATCTTGGTATTACCCAAGCCTGGTGTATACAGGAAGGAAATGTTTTATTTAACGACGCACTCAACACATTTTATTTACGATTATATGTCGTTGGACACACGGTTAATGACCACACATATATTGAGAGAGGAAACCTGCTATCGCCACTTACGCTTGATGCGCGGTCGGTCTGGGATTGATCCCCGTCAGTGGGCCCATATTTCTCGTTCCAGCCAGTGCACCATGGCTGGTACATCAAAGGCAGTGGTATGTGCTATCATGTCTATGGGATGGTGCATATAAAAGATCCTTTGCTGCTAATCGAAACGAGTAGCCCATGAAGTGGCGACAGCGGGTTTCCTCCTTCAAAATCTGTGTGGTCCTTAACCATATGTCCGACGCCACATAACCGTAAATAAAATGTATTGAGTGCGTCGTTAAATAAACCATTTCCTTCCTTCCTTCTAAACAAATATATGAAGTTGTTTGATGCAAGGCTAAATACTATTCGTACATTTGGTCTTCGCATTAAGCACTTTTTGTCGCTTTCCAACATTGATTTAACTGACACTTTGGAAACTCCTTCATATTTTGTTTTACCACCCTGGTGTATTACACCACCTAAAATTGTGTTTGATCTGGCGCATCTGAAGAAAGATCGCACAGATGTTGTTATTTATAAACAGTTTTTCATGGAAATTCAAGACAAGTACCGTGATTACATTCCTGTGTATACAGATGGATCACGGGATGGAAATTCTGTGGCTTGTGCTACAGTTTTTCCATGAGACACAATACTTTCCATGAGACTGCCTGACTCAGCATCGATTTTTAGTGCTGAAGTTTGGGCAGTCATTAAAGCCTTGGAAGAACTAAAGGATTCTAGTGCATCCAAATTTATTATTTTTACAGACTCACTTTCGTGTCTTCAAGCTTTACGAAATATGAAGCTGGACCATCCCTTAATTGGGATGGTGATACGAAAGTGTGTCTTTTTATCTATTGCCAATAAAGATGTTGTATTTTGTTGGGTACCCAGCCATGTTGGCATCAGGGGTAATGAAAAGGCAGATTCAGCTGCCAAGTTTGCTTTGGATTTGCCTCATGCCGGGTTTGGTGTACCGTATACTGATTTTAAATATTGTATCAACCAATTTATCTTTTCGACTTGGCAACGTGATTGGGACGGTGCGGTTGCGAACAAGCTTCATGCTATCAAGCCGGTCTTGTGAGAGTGGCAGTCCTCCTATAGACAGTGCAGGAAGGATGAGGTAGTCTTGTGTCGTGCCCGCATTGGTCATACCTATTTAACCCATTCATTTATTTTGAAGAAGGATCCTCCACCTCAGTCTGAGCACTGTCAGTGTACGCTGACAGTACGCCATATTGTGGTGGAGTGTACCCATCTGAAAGCAATTCGAAAAGATATATTTGGACTACGAACTGTGATGGAATCCTTTCGATTCCATCCAGAACTTATTTTACAATTTGTACGTGATACTGAATTTTATTCAAAATTTTTAATTATATATATCTGTGATATTTGTATTTTTATACAGTCCTTTACACTGTGTTTTTACTTAACTGTTGAATTTTTATATTGATGATGATCATCACAAAGTTTGACACCCAATAGCCGATGTATTTTTCGTGCTGGTGTGTCGTTAAACATCATTCATTCATTCCTTCCTTCTACTCCAGACACACAGACGCGTGCACACATACACGTGCAATAATCAATGAATAGTATAGGCCCGAATATAGGCCAACGCCTCTTGGCCAATCCTGACACTGCTAATATTTATGAACGGCAACAAATATTGTTTAAACCAATGGCTGTTTAGTAGCACTTCATCAACAAAAAAGAAAGAAGCGACATGGGCATATTGGATGTCAAACCATGTAGAATGAATAAAAGGTTTGGGAACTTATAGCGAATCTGCTAGAAATACATTGTGTTTTTACTGTCCTTTACTGTTATAATATTAATTTAAAAACAACAACATGATATAAACGTAGCATATTTTATACAATTATCTACCTGAAACAACTTTTAAAGTTGTGTAAAAATGGCCGCACCCAAATCTGTTACAGACATCCAACTTATAAAGTCCCAGGTCAAAGTCATTTAACTGAGGAATCATCAATGTGATTGAGTACCCGCCATCTTTTACTGTAATACCGTAGATATTTAACGTCACTTCTGTCGTAGACACTCGACCTGTTAAGTGCTGGTAACGTCCGTTTATCCACATGTGCAGAGTAATGTTGGAATTGCTGAATATCTTGCTCTCCAAAACAACAGTATTACCAAGGACAGCAGACACAGTCTGATTCTCTTTTGATTCAGCATCCAAAATAGGTTTTTCTGTAAATATATAAAATGCCAGGCAAGATGAATTGAAAGACAATCACGTATCTAAATGTCATAAATTCCCTGCAAATGATCACCGAGACAATCACCAATACGCATGCAAAGACACACTAAAATGCAATGACATTTATAGATGTATACCACCAAATAAAATCCCATAGATGACAATAGTAACATATGTGGCTAAAAGTCCTACATGCAGCATATCAACTGTCATATACACCATGGAAATACACACACACACGCACGCACGCACACACGCACACACACACACACACACATATACACACACACAAACACACATATATATATATATATATATATATATATATATATATATATATATATATATATACTACCAGCCCTCACCCTTAAAGTAAATTAGAAAAAATAGGGGTTAAGCTGCTCATTTCAGATATAACGAGTAGCGTCTATGACTACCCTAGTTATGTACAGAAATTGTCATGCTACTTTTAGTAGGAAGCCGCATATGTTTCAAGCACAACTGTAGTTGGTACATTGACTCTAGTTCAAATTAAACCACAGGAATTTACTGGCCAGATGGACCAACATTTTATCACAACAAACACCCACATTTATCACAAATAGCAGGACTTGTGGTATCAACTGCTCTATCAAAAGTTAAATGCATCTCGAACTTTGACCTAGCCGGATGTTACTTGGTCTAGTACTACCTTATGGACACACACTTGCATGTGAATTCAAAATAAATGTTTTACAAAACTACAACAAAACTAGTCAATCACCAATATGCATGGAGTGGCGGCAGCGGGTTTGTTCCCTGATAATTTTTGTGAAGCTCAATGCTATGCAATAAGCCTATTTATGAAAATAGCAAAATATTTACATACCTCCAAATTCTACAGACGTAAAACCAGTTTGAACTCTGACCTTGTTCAACCCATCAATGCCATTACTGGCACTACACTGGTACCTCCCTGAATCCGCATATGTCACGTTATAAATCGTCAAGACGTGTTTGTTAAATTCGACGAGTTGACCTGGTAACTTTCTGATTCTGTACTTATTCCAGAAGTGGATGAATGGAGTGAAGCCGTATGTCTCTGGACGCCCATCTGTTTGACATATCACCTTCAAACTCTTCTCACTCGAGTTAAAGTCATGTCGTACTGTCACATCAGGAGCATCTATTTTAACACAAATTATGTACTTAAGTCCACGTGAATTATAATTACATTTTCCTTGCAATTGTATTGAATCATATACTTAAAACTAGCATTGTAAATAGAGGATTCTTCACGAGTATTTTAATATGGAAATTGTCAACCGAGTCTATGTTAATCTGTACTTGTTGAGCCTCCGCCAAGACAAATACCGATTAACTAGACGAGGTTGATATTTTATATATATTAAAAAAAACCCACGAGTAGTGAATTCTATTTATCCTAAAACACTTCTAAAATAACATTTTAATAAAAAAATTAGTAAATCACAGTACTAAAGTCGCCGCCATCGGTAATGACGTCATCACGTTCAGCACAAATTAGTTGGACGTTACGCATTTTAACTAAACTTTGAAAACGTTACGCTCAGGTACACAGGTCTTGTTTGCTTGTAAACAAATGACCCACCCAGAGCAACACATTACCCTGAGACGTTGCAAATTTGCATACCGAGTTAATACACTACATTAGCACATGAATAAATAGAGATTATTATACGAGCTTGTGTGTCGTACTCATTTTACGAAACGAGTGTTAGGATTATTGTATTACCCGAACGATAGCGAGATTAATATGTGAATCCTGACACGGATTCACACGCGAGTGTAATAATTTCTTTATTATCCACATTATCCAAAATATTACTTTCACGAATAACAAGCTAGAACCATGTCAAAACGTTTCAAAAGTTACTAAAAGGAGACGAAGAAACGACGTCATTTTGATAAGCGTTTACACTGAGGAAGCCGCATTAAGTTATGGCATAGCTTCACAAAATGACGTCATTGGTTGTGCACGTGAAATTATTATGACACACGTGTGTCATACTGGTTATATCTCTAAATATCTTGGACCATGTGGATAATAAATGTATTGTAATTACTCGCGGGTAAATCATAAACAAGCTTTGTGAATTCGGCTCTTTATATTTAAAGCTCATATCAGATATATTGAAAGGAGGAATTAATAATAATAAAAATGTGTCTTCATTTTTAGTAACACATTTGTTCATTAACTTGAATAGGAACACAATATAGGGTTGATGATCCAAAATATCACACAGCCATATTACTTACAGTTAACCAGAATGGCAACACTCGTAGTTAGATGATATCGCCCTGTCACATGTGACGCTGAACACCGACAGGTGTGGTTGTGGAACTTCCTCAACACTGTAAACAAGAGGTGACCTATGGTAGTATTTCCTTCGTCCCTCTGAGTTGTGGTGATGTCAGTACCATCACATTTTATTGTAATTGACACATGTGGCTTGCCTCCAGTCACCTCACAAAACAAGTTCAATACGGCGCCTTCATAGGTTATAAAATCTGAATCGACTGGTGAGTTTGAAGTCGCGCCTTGTTTCATCACTGGACGTGTCAAAGGTGGATCTGATCAAACATAAAAAACCCATACAATTTTAGTACTTACATAATCATATACATCATAAAACAAATGTATTTATTCATAAAACATTTTGTAACAAGGAGCTCATTAAGACTACCATGGCTGAGTGTCTCTCTAAAAACAAACAAATAAACAAACAAACAAGAACCCAGAATATAAATAAGCATTTCTGGACACAACAGCAGTATATAAATTATATATCTAGATGTTGTTCACACACTAACAATCGAGATCTAAAAACTTATAACGGTTGTGGATATATCTAAGTTTCAACCATTTCTGGTTTGTTTAATTTTACTTACATATTAAATCCAGGACTTCGACATTTGACATGATTGTCATGTACGTATTGTTATTAAACACTCTGCATACAATTCTGTTTTTATGTTGATACCAGCGTGGAACAAGAATCAGCTCTTGACTATATGTGCTGCCATTTGTGGATACATTCAGATTGTTTTTAATGACTGCTCCTGTGGTCTGGTTTATCCACGTAAACACAACGCTTCCTGTCATGGTGCTTGTGGTACAGGTAAAAGTAATCGAGTTCACACCATCAGCATCGAACCTTTTCTTATTTCCAGAAAGCATAAACTCTGAAACTAGAAAAGAAGTGCATGTAGTCTGGGTTAGTGAGAACCACCTATTCGTCTGCAACTGCAAATTGGTAGACATTGTTTTCCATTTTCCATTAAATAACACAAGTAATATTTGCTCTAGAAAACCCCCAACTATTTATTATTTAAACGTTTTATTTTATGACAAGAATATTATAGTCCTGATGTTAAATCAAAAGAGGACTGACAACTGAGTTTATTCATACAAACATAATGATAATGCATCCACTGTTATTTGTAAGAGTACTATTCGTAAAACATCTCATGGGCAACAGTAGCGTATTCTGATTCAACGTAACGTAGCAGAAGCAGATGCTAGCATAGCGTTTTAACTAACAAGTAATAATTTCACAAACTGAATTTGTTTACACACCATCAAGCAACATATTAATTATAGGTTGAATCTTTATTTCAAACACGTTTATAATATTATAAATTGGACGATTCAGTATGCTATTTTATCATTATTTGAAAGTATTAAAATAAATAACATTGCAATAATTTTTGTAATTACCGAAGAATGGCAATGATTTTATTTTAGGTTATAAAATGATTCAGGTGCAAACGCCGCATTTTTGTTTGCAGTGAGTGAGTGAATGAATGAACGAATGATGAACGACACCCCAGTCGGCTATTGAATGTCAAATTAAGGTAAATAAAGGAAACAATAAATTATATTTTTTAACAACACCACTAGAACACTTTTATTTATTAATCATTGGATATTGAATATCAAACACTAGACAATGCTGACATGTCGTTTTTGAGGAAACCCGCTACGTTTTTCCATTAACAGCAAGATATCTTTTATGTTCACTTTACCCAGACAGAACAGTACATTCGATGGCCAGTTTGGCATCAGTTTACAATTTCTACATTAATGTTCAAACACAGTGTAAAGATATATCCAAACAAAAAGAAGAAAAAAAGACCCCCCCCCCCCCCCCCATGCAAAACCCCACACAACAAAAACAGCTACAAAAAGATATGACAGGTAGGTATATTATAATTATGAATAAAACTTTAAAAAATAAAAAACTAGTTTTCTACCAAAAAACATATTTTCTCGTTTGTTTGACGCACCGTTAAAATGCACTTAAAATGAGGTTGAGGATCTTTCTTCGGAGTAATGAATGCATTAATTCAGTCCGACCAACGTTCCAGAACTTTGCGAAAAATCTTGCGAAATGAATTTTCATCACGTACTCGGAATTCCGGAATTGATGCCAAATATCCGGATTTTTTTTCAAATTCACTCAATTTTTTTTTTTTAAAGCAAATAATTCTTATTACATTCTACATTCTTAGAATTAAATATCTTTATCACTCATTTCAACTTGAGCTCCGTTTTGTTTAGTTTTGTGCCACCACCAAAGCCGCGGGCGTGTGTCTATTGTCAAAAGCTGACCAATGAAAATGTCGAGTAAACTGAAGCCACATATGAACATTTTCTTTCTTATTTTTTATACTCGAATATTTTATGTATTAATTTTAACGATATTTTAAATATCATAGACTTATGTTCCTACGGGGCAGGCATCGGTTCTATGGCGATGTATGCGATTTTGCCACCGTGGATGAAAGCATGAATATATAACAGAAGAACGCTACGATCGTACACCCCCCCCCCCCCCCCAAACCAACAATTGTCTTCTTTCCACTGACTTTCACATGCAGCATTTGACAAAATAATATTTGGCCACCACTAATCTATTATATGACGCATCCATGGCATTAATATACCTACCGATATTATTATATTCAAGTAAGTTAAAGGGACATTCCCTATTTTTTAAACACTAATGCATATGTTTTACTATTGGAGCCCTTTTTGATAACTGAAATCATACTTTACTTAGAGTTTATTGTTTAGATTATTCACTTCCGTACATTCGAAGTGTTTTTGGTCATCCTGGTGTTTTAATATCACAAAATACATTTCTCATATTTTTAAAAACGCACGTGTGTCTGAGAAGTAAGTTATGCAGTCGAGTTTTAGTCTATTTATAGAGGGTATTTCCCCATTTCAAAGTCACAGACTCATGTTTCACTCAGTTGTAACTTTATCCAAATGTGTTACAGGTTTGTAGATTAACTAAACTTAGTGTGCATTTTCAAGGGCTGAAACTAGGTCTATCCTAACGCGATATTTTTTCTGTACACTGGCTCCCCAAAAGTGTTACTGTAATAGTAATGTGATCGTAATGCAAAACTGCAGCCAGTCTTAATGTGGGTAGCAGACGTTTCGTCCCCGAACCAGTTCGCCACAAATCAGTTCGACCCCACTACATGCATATGATGAAGCAGTGCATATATGGCAATGTACCTACATGTACATAAAAATAACATTGGTCCCAAGTTTGTTTGTCATTTTATTGCTAATCTGTAGGTGGGAGTCTTAAACTGTAATAGAATATTTGCTAATAAAGTGGTTGTTTTGTGTGAACTTGTTAATGATTTTTGGTTGGTGTGTGTGTTTGTGTGTGTGTGTGTGTGTGTGTGTGTGTGTGTCTTTTTATGAGGAAATTCCAATTCACACATAAATAATGATATACCCATTTGTATTGTCATTTTGCAAATATATGTGAAACATGACATTTTTCGCACTGTTTACCAGAGAGATAATAGTACATACCACGGCCTTTGATGTACCAGTCGTGGTGGACATATATAGTGACGCATTATACTTACAATAGAGGTAGACAAACACTCTTATGAAAATGATGTTTTAATTATTGTTTTGAAAAGGCCGTTCGCGCGCATAAAAATGAAAATATCAGAATATTCGAGGAAATTATTTCCATTAGGTTGGTCGCCCTGATAATTACGCTTGTGCAATGCGATCAGTACAGGATACACGTCAGTTCCATCCTTTTATTATTGATGTCAATAAACATATTTTAACGTGGTAATTCACAGCCAACTACTGGTTAGACGCAAATTATTTTAATATACATCTCTCACGGGCAGGTTTTCTCGCATTATATGCGTGTTTTATGAACCTGTATAATGAAATACTGACATATATAGTGCAGGACGGAAATGTTTTATTTAACGACGCACTGAACACATTTTATTTTACGGTCATTTGGCGTCAGACATATGGTTAAGGACCACACAGGTATTGAGACAGGAAACCCCCTGTCGCCACTTCATGGGCTACTCTTTTCAATTAGCAGCAAGGGATCTTTTATATGCACCATCCCACAGAGATAATAGTACATACCACGGCCTTTGATGTACCAGTCGTGGTGGACATATATAGTGACGCATTATACTTACGATAGAGGTAGACAAAGTTGCTGATATACACATCGTTAGAGGCTCCACTGGTGTCAATGGCGGAACATCTCCACCGTGTTGCGTCGACTGTACTGAATGATTTTATCATTACTCTGTAAACTAAGGTATCGTTCCTGTGTCCCCAACACTGACATTCATATCCACTTAATACGTCATAAGTCGTGTTACAGCGTACATTCACTGCTCTATACTGAAGGATTTGACAAATCCTCACATTATTGCGTTCAAACACGATGGCTCGATTTTGAATATTCCCCATGACAGTACATTGAAGATTATAACTCCAGCCAAGCTTTATTGCAGAGGAAGGCGAAACGAACTTTATCACTCCGCCTGCAAGAAAAAAAGAGTAAAGCAAACAACACCACCACCACCACCAACAACAACAAAAAAAACCCATTCAAAAACACATACAATTAGAGTACAATATGCTCCTTACATCACGTTCTGAAATTAATTTTGAACAATTAAGTATAAAGAATTTAATTAAAGTTACACAACACTTTCCAGATTGTAAAAAGTTTAGAGCAGCGCCGTGAGATTTGTGTTTTTGGATATTCCAACACGGATCGGGGGTTTACGCCTACTGTCGCAAATTTAGTCTTATGGACGACGAGTTAGCCGTGCGATAGAGGGCGTGATAACTGTCCAAATGTCCGTCTAGCTCACTTACCGTCAGAGTACTCGAACTAGCCGCCGTCAAACTGAAAAACTTTGGCACATTTGAAAGCCCAGTAGAGATATCCTTATTAAAATTTTAACTGTTGGATATTTAGTAACAAAATAATAAATTAACATTGATGGTACAGAATATTTAATATCACAATATGCCGACGATACTACTTTTATTCTTGATGGATCTTCTGAGTCCCTGAACAGTACAATGACAGTATTTGATTATTATACTGAAATTTCTGGCCTGAAAATAAACTACACTAGATGTACAAAAGATATTACCTTGCAATGGTTTCAATACCGATTGCTCCATAGAATCCTAGCTACTAATACCTTTCTGCATATGATTCATTATGTAGATTCAAATAAATGTACTTTTTGTAAAAATGTTCCTGAAACCTTACAACATTTGTTTTATGATTGTAATAAAGTAAAACATATGTGGAAAGAGTTGAAGAAGTGGATATTTAACAAACCTGAAGTCAAGACTTCCACTTAATAAACATACAGTTACGTTTGGTATGATAAATGGTGAGTTTAGCAATGTAGTTAACTGGATTTTAATGAATATAAAATCTTACATTTATAGTATGAAAATACTTAACAAGAGTCTTCATATTAATGTTATAAAAAACATATTGCTAAATAAATTTCAAATAGAAAGATACATTTATTTTAAAAATACTGTGAACATGACAAATTTAATGAATGCTGGGGGAAGTGGTTTAACCTTTTCAGTATTGACGAATAACATCAAAAACATCATCTTCTTTAACTATAGGTTAGGACCCTTTCCTTTGGTTTCTTTGATTATTGCTTTTTATTTACAAAAATACCATAACTTGTTTGGAAATACAATTCTAGATTTATCTCTTTTATGAATCTTACATCGACCATATCTACTCATAACTGCTTCCTCTCTATATGCCATTAAGTATGGATATTAACTGATAGACACTATTTTTCTTCTCTTATTAAATGTTATTATTTTATTGTTTTGGAATTAGCATGAACCCCATAAACAAATTGTTTCTTTCTCCCCTCTGTCTTTTCTGTCTTTCTTTCCTTTTCTTCCCTATTTCTCTTTTCTTCTTTTTTTCTTTGACTCTCAGATCAAAATCATTTCAGATAATTATGGCTGTACATATAAATTAATAGAGTATGACTATGTTTTGAAAGTATATATGAAGTATTGGTATATGTAATATGAGTGTACATATGTATGTATGTATGTATGTATGTAGATGTGCATGTATGTATGTACTGATGTATGAATATCTATATATTGTATGTGGGTTGAGGTTGACTATTACATACACAGATATTAACGCACTGGCGCAGGGGATAATTAAATCCTTTCTAGCCTTACAAATTATCCCATGTCGTTGCTGGGACTCGAACCTATGGCACCGAATCGCCCGAATGTATGTATGTATGTATATGTGTATGTATGTATGTATGTGTGTGTGTGTGTGTGTGTGTGTGTATGTGTGTGTGTGTGTGTGTGTGTGTGTGTATGTGTATTTAAAGTTACATTCTCTGATTACCATATTATAACATCATGTACAAATGTGAAATACAAGCTCAAATGCATTTTTAAAAAAGTCGTGTGTGTTCGCTAGGAACGGATATCGTCAAACGTATACGCTTGATTCGTCGCCTGTGCCGCCATAGCTCGGCAAAGCACAAACGACAGCCTGTTGTCAGTTTCAGTTAACACGTGCGTTTGCCGATTTCAAATTGTAGGGTTCGTCTTAAAAAATTAAAAGAGAAATCTTGCGCTGTACGAAGAACGTTCGGTTGAGGATACGTACTAGAGTCTTTAGTTAAAACCGGTTTGATCTTGACAACGTATTATCGACAGTCGTAACCTTCCTATTTCAGAATTGATATTTTATAAAGTGTTAGTAGAACTTTCAAAGTTTAGTTTGTATACTAGTAACACATTAATCATGTATATATTTTTAAAATAAAATATACTGAAGTAGACCGTGAACGTTTTCACTTCTTACTTTTACATGTTAAAATCGACAAATTCAAATAAATATTATTTCGTTTGGAAAGGGTAAAACATTTTTTTTTTTGGGGGGGGGGGGGGGGGGATTGTTTAACGACATCAAAGATAAAGCATATTGATTTAATAATAATCTTACCCCATACAACCGAAAATAAAATGTACATATAGTCTTGAAAAATGTTACGTAAATCGAACACAGTACCCTCTTCCTCTACCCCTAGAGCGTTACGTAATTAGTAACACCCCCTTACATGTAACGCGTATGCCAACAGCTGGCCACTGTCAACATTTCAAGGCAAATCCCCCACTCACCAACCCCTGGAAAGGCGTTGTACCATAATTCTATGGATATAAATATGTTTTGGAGATATGAGACGACCCCCCAATCAAGACAGTTAAATTTGTTCAAAAATTGCGAAATCTCACGTGATCTCTTGTTGGGGAATTCTATACTTGTGATAAGCCAATGAAAACCGAGATCGGTATGAGCCCGTCAAAAGTGTCCCACTTTCAAAATACTGGCTTTGTTTTTGATCTGGATAAGCCAGCGTAGTGAAACCAATGCGGAGTGCGGCGTCATATATGCACCAAACGTAATTGGATTTTCTATTCTATATGCTTAAATAATAAAAATATTCCAGGGAATGTAGTTTTAAGAATGAATGAAAGCACTGGCTCAGGAATTTTTTGAAAACTAAAAAAAATATTTTCTAATTTTGCCCCAGGGATTCGAACTTGATTTTAAATTGACCGTTGTGATATACAAAATATAAACTGTTTTTCGGTCAGTCTTGTTTTAAATTTATTTGGCTAGTACTATGTTTTGTTTATCAGCCGGATACGATGTATTTGGGTGTGTTTTTTTTAAATTGTTAGGAAAGGGATAACAACAAACTGGTTTAGAGGCTTAGACGCAGGCTTAGGCGGCGGGTAGTCGGGTGGAGACTAAGATATCCTTGAGACTTGGATTTTTTCTGTATGCAATAACCGGACGTGCTGTAATAGGATTTTTCATAACAATTTGCAGATTTAAAAACTCCTCCTTCATAAGTTTACCAATATCAACGCTACGTCGACTGTAAATTATTGGAAACATTATTTTATCCCTTTTTACGGCTTTACCAGATTCAACTTTGATTCCAAATGGCTGTTTTGTCTGTAATGTACGAATCCAGAAGGCCTCTCGTTCAAGTCTCAAGAGGTCTGTTTCGTCTTTTGAACCAAGTATCAGGGGTTGTTCAATTGGAATTATTTCAAAATTTTCATCTAACGAATAGTCAGGTAGATTGATGTGATTGGCGACAGGGGTGTCAACTTCATGCCGAATATCATACTTGTGACAAACTGCTCTAATTCTCAGTTGGTTTTGCGTTTGTCCTACGTACTGTTTTTTTTTTACATAAATTACAGGTGATTAGATATACTACATTTTTCGAATCACAGTCCATGTCTGTCCGAATTTGATATTTAATTTTGGTCTGTTGACTTTTGAAAGTCAACTGTGTTTTAAGTAAGTTGTGAAGTCTACACCTGGTTTTGGCACAAGTAGTAGAGGAGCCAGTGCTTATTTGAGGTGATTGGTTATGCTGAAGTTTGTATGGTTTATAGTCTTCAGTTGCCCTAAAGGGATTTTCTAATTCTCGAACAGTTTCAGATTTAATTTTTCTTAAAAACCGTTTTGAATATCCCCTAGGTTTTAAAGCATTAAATAAAAGTGAACAAGCCTCATTGAAATTCTGTTTGTTACTCGAATTTCTGTGAAATCTAATAATCTGAGATTTAAGACTGCCTTTAAAGGTGTGGCATGGGTGAAAAGACTTGCAGTGAAGAAGTTGGTGTGTGTCTGTGGGTTTGAAAAACATTTTGTAGTCTAGGTAACCTGATGTTTTAAACTGTGTACCTTTATAAATTGTTACATCTAAAAAGGCAACTGATTTATCTGATATGGTGGCCTTAAGTTTGATATTGTCATCCTGTTGATTTAATAGCTCAAAAAAGTTCAAAAATTCTTGTTTAGAATGTGGCCAAATGATAAGTATATCGTCGAGATATCTGAGGTACAAAAGAGGTGTTTTACTCGATTTCTTTAAAGCAGCCTCTTCCTATTCGGCGACATAGATAGATGCAAAGTTTGGACTAAAACGTTTGCCCATAGCACAGCCACACACTTCCTGATACATTTCTCCATCAAACTCAAAATCATTTCCTTTTAGGCTTAATTCTAACAGCTCAATAATGTTCGTATCTGGTCTCTTTGGATCTAGGTACACATCAATACCTATGTTGGTGTACATGGAGTCAATATCAAGGGTAACCAAGAATGAATCTTTTGAGATTTTGGCTTTTGATAATTTTGTCACAAAACTTCCATGTCTATTTGCAATTGGTTTTAAGTGAAAGTCTATCTATTCTGAAATATTGTACGATTCGGATTCACAGTCTGAAATGATTGGACGACCGGGTAGTGTGTTATTATCGGTCCATGTATCGACTGGCTTGTGGATTTTTGGAAGTAGATAAAATTTCCGGGTTTGTGATTGTGACCTGGCCTCTAAATATTTTACTTGTTTTTTTATTAATATGTCCCTGATCTTATAGACATTAAATAATTGCATTGAACTTTTTACAATTTTCAGGCCAAATAGCTTTGTCTAATTTTTTGTAGTACTTTGAATTATTAAGCTGTCGATGGTCTTCCCGAATATAGTTCTCCCTTGATAGAATGACAGTGGCTAACCCTTTATCTGCAGGTTTTATAACAATTTTGCGGTTTGTGCGTAGTTCGGCGAGAGCACGACGTTCCATGACAGAAAGATTTTACTTATTTGTGTAAACTGTCATATCACCCACTTTTTCCACTATCCTTTTATGAGCGTTAATGATTTCAGGATCTACACTAGAGTTTGGGGGTAACCAGCCGGAGTTTTCCGTGAATGGGATTTTTTCTCCAGTTGAACGCCGAAAATAGTCGGCCAGTTTCATTTTGTGGTCAAAAACTGCCGTATCCATTACACCATTGTCAAGTTTAGCCTCTAAGCCTGTTTTTGGTTGGGAGTGGGAACAAAATTCAAACCCCTGAACAGTAATGATTTTTCAGCGGATGTTAGAAGGTTAGTGTCACCAGTTAGGTTAACAATGTTAGTTCCTAGTCCTAAATTAGGGTGGACATTACCCTTTCTTGACCTTAGTTTAAATTTAAGTACCTCATCCAACTGCGATAAAGTTTATTGGCAGTTGTTTCTGTCCAGTGAATGTTGTCCTGCCGAACCTCAAAATCACACGCGTGAAGTGCAGGTATAATTTTGATGTCCCTCATTGTTTTTGCAGCCAAATTGGCGCCTGGGTAACATTCTACTTGCACCTCAGGATGCTTGTCCAAATTAATTCTGGAGAGATTTGATGAGCTAAAAAGAAGAGTTTTTTTCTTAATTTCAGGAAGACGCCATTGAGATTTGTCCGAAACGTTGTGCCGAAATTGATAGAATTTTGTTTGTCGAAAATTTGTATCCCGCCCTGAGTTGTGATTCGGAGCGGTGGGAGACTTTAATACGTCAGCAAAAGAAGTTCCCAGACGAGGTACTGAACTACATGAGTTGGATGGGATAGGTGGGGTGGGTGGTGAGTTAGGCAGTGGTGTTAGGTGAGGTGCAGTGGACCTTTTGGCAATGGGCGGTGTTGCCTTAAGGTCAGGACGTTTGGAAGGGTGTTAACATGTGGGGATCGTGCTTATTTTTGTCTTTGTGACAGAGGAATAGTAGTTTGACAAGAACTAGCCACACTATTCTCTGTGTTGGGGAGAAGGTCCGAAAGATAACGGGAAAATTCCGACAGACTAGAATCGGTTAATTTTGTTTTGTAGTTTTTTCTTCCCCACTGGATAGCGGTAAATTGAGCACGATCGAAATCTTAAGTTTTTTGATGACATGGCCGAAATAATGTTAGACTTCAGTAGTTTTAGAGAGTTAGCATAATGCTTAATCAACACGTCCATGGTTTGATTGGCCCAATCTTGATTTGTCAAGTTCAAGTCGAATGTAATATCTAAATTTGGACGTGCCGGTTTGATGAAGGAGTTAAGCTCCTCCACCTTTCTTGCTAGTGATTTTGGGAAGGTCGAATTGACTAGATTCTCATCAAGTAACCCAATGTGGTGGATGCACTGCAACACACCGTACAGCAGTTTAACCAATCCTGCAAAGGCCAAATCGGATTGGTAAACCCCGTTTTTTGTTTTCGAATTGTTGGACGGCGGGTTTCCAAAAACCCGTCCTCTACTACCCGTTTTTGTGGCATTTTTTCCGGCCATTTTTAGTTTTAAGAATACACAAAAACGATTTATAAACATGGTTCTACCGAAAAGGTATCAACAAAAAAGAAATGAAAACGATCTCACCCAAAAGGATTTTCCTCACAAAAAAATATCCTCACAAAAAAGAATTACTGTCTGGCTGGCTAACTAGTTTCGCTAATTTGCGCTTCATCAGAGCCAAAATAAAGAATCCGAAAAATATTTCCATTAGGTTGGTCGCCCTGATACTTACGCTTGTGCAATGCGATCAGTACAGGATACACGTCAGTTCCATCCTTTTATTATTGATGTCAATAAACATATTTTAACGTGGTAATTCACAGCCAACTACTGGTTAGACGCAAATTATTTTAATATACATCTCTCACGGGCAGGTTTTCTCGCATTATATGCGTGTTTTATGAACCTGTATAATGAAATACTGACATATATAGTGCAGGACGGAAATGTTTTATTTAACGACGCACTCAACACATTTTATTTTACGGTCATTTGGCGTCAGACATATGGATAAGGACCACACAGGTATTGAGACAGGAAACCCCCTGTCGCCACTTCATGGGCTACTCTTTTCAATTAGCAGCAAGGGATCTTTTATATGCACCATCCCACAGAGATAATAGTACATACCATGGTCTTTGATGTACCAGTCGTGGTGGACATATATAGTGACGCATTATACTTACAATAGAGGTAGACAGAGTTGCTGATATACACATCTTTAGAGGCGCCACTGGTGTCAAGAGCGGAACATATCCACCGTGTTGCGTCGACTGTATTGAATGATTTTATTATTACTCTGTAAACTAAGGTATCATTCTTGAGTCCAAGACACTGACATTCATATCCACTTAATAGGTCATAAGTCGTGTTACAATATACTTCCACTGCTCTGTACCAAAGAATCTGACAAATGGTCACATTATTGCGTTCAAACACGATGGATCGATTTTGAATATTCCCGGTGACAGTACATTGAAGATTATACCTCCAGCCAAGCTTTATTGCAAACGAAGGCGGTACGAACTTTATCACTCCGCCTGCAAGAAAAAAGAGTAAAGCAAACAACAACAACAACAATAACAACAACAACAACTACAACAACAAAACCCCATTCAAAAACACATACAATTAGAGTGCAGTGTGCTACTTACATTCACGTTCTGAAATTAATTTTTGACAATTAAAGCGACAGACCCTAGTTTCAGCCCATGGAAATTAACACTATGTTTAGTTAATTTACAGACCTGTAACACATTTGGATAAAGCTACAATTGAGTCTGACTTTGAAATGCTGAGATACCCTCTAAAAATAGACTAAACCTCGACTCCATAACTGTTACCTCTCAGACGCACGTGCGTTTTTAAAAATATAAGAAATGCATTTTGTGATAATAAAAACAACAAGATGACCAAAAACACTTCGAATGTACGGAAATTGATAATCTAAACAATAAAATCTAAGTAAAGTATGATTTCTGTTATCAAAACGGCTCTAATAGTAAATATATGTCTTATTGTTTAAAAACTAGGGTATGTCCCTTTAAGTATAAAGAATTTAATTAAAGTTACACAATGCTTTTCAGATTGTACAAAATTTAGTGCAGCGCCGTGAGATTTGTGTTTCTGGATTTTCCAACACAGATCGGGGATTTAAGCCTACTGTCGCAAATTTAGGCCGGGGGTTTAAGCCTACTGTCGCAAATTTAGGCCGGGGGTTTAAGCCTACTGTCGCAAATTTAGGCCGGGGGTTTAAGCCTACTGTCGCAAATTTGGTCTTATTGACGACGAGTTAGCCGTGCGACAGAGGGCGTGATAACTGTCCAAATGTCCATCTAGCTCACTTACCGTCAGAGTACTCGAACTCGCCGTCGTCAAACTAGAAAACTAGTAGAGTTATCCTTATTATAATTTTAACTGTTCAGTATTTAGTAAGAAAAAATAAACGTTAAAAACATCACCAGGTTTTTACGTCATTAGTTACAATCTGCGGCCGATTTAGCATCTCAGATTTTAGTACAGATGCAATCAGATTCGTTCTAACTATTGTCCGTTTGTGTCAAAAAAGGCTGAACTCAGACATGGGCTACGTTCGCTACACCGAGCAGAAAAACGTCTGTTACTGCTACACAGTTATGGTTACAAATACCCCAAAATCAGCAGTGGGAACAGGCGATATTTTTGTGGGCGACATGATATGGTAAAAAGAAAACGTCAAGAAAGATATGAACCTGTGTTCTTAGATGAAACATGGATAAATGCTTGCCACACAGTTGCAAGTCAGTGGATACCTAGTACTAGTGATGGCCACAGTGGCCGTACAATTCCCATTGGTAAAGGGGAAAGACGCATTGTTTTGCATGCTGGATACAAAAGTAAAGGCCTGCTCCCTGGCTGTGTTTAGAGCCAAATCCAAGGACAATCGTGACTTCCACACAGAGATGAATAGTAAGTTTTTTGAGGAGTGGGTTGAAAACCAGTTGCTACCAGTTTTACCCCACAAGTCGCTGATTATTATGGACAATGCGCCATATCACAGTGCCCAGGATCCAGATAGCAAACATCCCACCTCTAAAAGCAATCAGGGCGGTAAGCTACTTTGGTTAGAGAAACACAACATTGCTATGCCACAAATGACCACCACACACATACTTTATGACCTCATTAAATCTAACAAAATATCGCAAGTATTTATGGTTGACCAACTCATATACGCCCGTGATCACGGTGTTTTAAGTTTACAACCGTATCATTGTGATGTTAATCCAATCGAATAGTATTTGGGGAATTGGGAAGTGTGATATTGGAAGACAGAACACAACCTTCAAGCTAGCAGACGTTGAAAACCTGGTACAAATGTCATTACTCAACATCACCCAAGACACATGGGCTAATGTAGAAAAAGTTGAAAACGAAGTTGAGCCTGCCTATTGATCTAAATATGATCTAACACATGCAACTGTAAAACCTATCACCCTGTCTGTAGACTGAGACTCTAATGACTCGGACCTTTCACTCAGTGATGGTTAATAATTCATGCTTAAATCTTGAGACGCCCCCTCATTCCCTGTTCAGGTTTAATTGACTACAGTGGCTGTTCCAGCAACCGCGTTCACCCCTGTATGAATAATGAAATTTTGGCAATACAATTTGATGATAAATTGTTAAGAAACGTTTTTATTTACATTATCATATTTTAGAAAAAAACCCAACAACAACATTATTTGAGTTGGTATGGGTGTAAAACTTAATGTTAGTGTTAGCATTATTCATTATAGAGTAGAAAGCCAATTCATTGGTTCCCCATTGACGCAAACGGACTTTATACATCATATCATTGAAAGTTGCCTTTCGCTGGGGAGACAATATGACATTTGTGATAACAGTGAATCTAAATAAAACATTGTTCCTGTCGGAAATGTTAAAAGTTTACCTTCAGAAGCGCTCAGCGAACTCCACGTAACGCATATCAACAGGAGTAGGAACTCCATGATCTAGAAAATTAGACTAGTTCCACTGTCTTGAACAATTTGAACTTTTATAACTCAAACCTCTTCTCTGTCAAATAGATTTTAAGCGAGCGTGGACTAAACTGAATACATTACACATTTGACACACTTTGTGCGTACATTACATTAAAAAACAAACTTTAAAAAGTGGCTTAAAATACACAGGTAGATTAATTCTTATTATGTAGTATAACACGGCATAACGACGAATAAAAATCGAAAAGGGCTTGACAGACTAGTTTTTTTCTCTTTTGTTGTGTTAAACTTCCTGATCTCTGAGCCACGCTAAAATATATAGAACGTTTGTAAAGAAAGGTTTTGTCACATGGAATAAAGACTCACTGGATAGTAACGTTATGACATAGTATACGATTTAGTAGCAGATCCAGATCGTCTCAAAAGGGGCGGAGCGGGGGGGGGGGGGGGATTTGGAGGGTGTGTGTGTCGTGATGCTTCTCTTGAGGAACTCCTCAAAGAGACCGTATTTTTTATATTGTTGTTTTGGGGTTGGTGTGGGGTGTGGTATGAGAATTGTTTTGTATCGCAATATATCGATACATGTTATAACATACTCAACAAGTCATGTATCAGTAGACGTCTTGGTGATACTTTGCTAATGTCATATTATTCCAGCAGGTTTTGATGAGTAAAATATGACTTCTAAACATAGTTTCAGTAACATATGATCCGTTACTGACGCACAAATCTTGCACAGGGTGAGATTTTCCTGCTTTTATGAACATATCCGAAACATACATTCAGCTAGGATACGATAATTTACACCGGCCTCGGTGGTACAGTGGTTAATCAATCGGACTTAAGACCTGGACTTACTGTGTTCGCAGCCCGGTACTGGTTCTCACTATGAGCGAAATTTAACGGTTCAAGGGAGTGTCTAAAGAATACTACACAGACATTCCTCTCATATAGCACTGACAACAAACTATTAATCCATTCTCCTGGATAAGCTGCCCAAATACCCAAGGTGTGTGCCCAGAACAGTATATTTAAATTTAATTAGATATAAGCACTGAAATAACTTGAAGGATTGAACAATCATATCTATACTTGGCTTGCAGAGAGAGAGAGAGAGAGAGAGAGAGAGAGAGAGAGAGAGAGAGAGAGAGAGAGAGAGAGAGAGAGAGAGAGAGAGAGAGAGAGGAAGGAAGGAAACCCGCGACCGAAACATAGATTCTTTGTTTTTTCACCGAGTGGCAGTGAGATTTATTTTATGTGCCCTTAAAAACTCGCTCTGGGTTGGAGCTGCGAACCCTGTACCTACCAGCATGTAGTCAGATGGCTTAACCACTGCGCCACCGAGGCCGGTGCCTGTACTTAATCCATATACAAAACATGCACAACGGCATTTGGCTTGTAAGTCGAGGGGCACTGGTTAATAATGGGAAAAACCTAATATATAGGGAGGAAACACGATGCAACCACATTTCTTACTTTTACCGAATAGCAGCAGTGACAAACTAATCTTTACATGAATTTTTTTTCTCTGGCAGAACAGGATATGCTGTACGATGGTTGCGGTTATGTCAGTCGTGGGACATTGGTTATCAAGGGTTCGTCGCGGAACATAATATTATTATTCTACATCAATTCCTGGCTCTGTATATAGAGCGCCCTCCTTAGATGCTTTGATCGCAGAATCGAACCACCTTAATGGATCCATTTTCCAATTGGATTTCCTCCCGTCCCAACCAGTACCCCACAACTAGTATATCAAAAACCGTGGTATGCACCACCCTGTTCGATGGAAGTGCATATAAAAGATCCATCACTACTAATGGCAAAATGCTGCGGGATTCCACTAAGACTATAATGACTACGAATTACCAAATGACATCCAGTAGGCGATGATCACGAAATCAATGGACTCTGCTGGTGTCGTTAAACAAAATAACTTGTGTCAACATAGTTGTTGGAGTAAGAGGTGTATTTTTGAAGGATGTGTATAAAGCTGTTGTTGTTTATACTTGAATGAGCACACAGCAGCGAGATCCATTATGAGTAACACACCGCATTCAGGGTTGTAAAGAGGCAGCCTACTTGTACGTCAGAGATAACTGATGCTCACTGGACCGTTAGATCAGGAAAGTAAAGGATGGGTTTTTTTTAACAGCACCTGTGCATATTTGAAACTACAGTTAAGTTGTACCCAATCTTGAATTTATTTTAACACTTAGTCAAAAGACCGGGTGGTGGTGGTGTTGGGGGATATATATATATATATATATATATATATAGAGAGAGAGAGAGAGAGAGAGAGAGAGAGAGAGAGAGAGACCGGATACATATGGTGATATATTATATATATAATATATATATATATATGATATCTAGAGAGAGAGAGAGAGGAGAGAGAGAGAGAGAGAGAGAGGGATACATATGTATATATAGGTTTAAAACTACGGATAAGAGAGAGAGAGAGAGAGAGAGAGAGAGAGAGAGAGAGAGAGAGAGAGAGAGAGAGAGGTGGTGGGGGTGGGGGGGGTGAAGAGGGAAAGAGGGTGATCGAGAGAGAGAGAGAGAGAGAGATACACAGAAAGTAAGAGAGATGAATAGGGAAAGAGTAAGAGAGAGAAAGAGATAGAGGTGAAGAGAGTGCGAGAGAGAAAGAAAGAGATACACAGAAAGTACGAGAGATGAATAGGGAACACGTGAGTAAGAGAGAGAAAGAGATAGAGACATAGAGAGAGAGAGAGAGAGAGAGAGAGAGAGAGAGAGAGAGAGAGAGAGAGAGAGAGAGAGAGAGAGAGAGAGAGAGAGAGAGAGAGAGAGAGAGAGAATGAGATAAGGAGACAGATAAATGAAATCCATTTCCGTTACATATATAACATATAACAAACGCAACAAAAGATCTTTTATATGTACCCAAAGTACATCAAGGGCGATTAATCGCAAGACCGATCGTTACAGATATCCGCCTCATAAGTTTTCTTTTGTTTTGTACGTTTCCAAAGACAGAATAGTAGATATACCAATCTTAGAACACATATCTGTCAACGCTCACGCATTTGGCGTGAGTCTAACGCATTTGTAACAAACATCACGCTCTCACGCAACGTAATAATAATCTCACACATTTTCTAAAAATATAAATATTTTATAATCGTGGTTTATATTTTAGAGCTGAATGCAATTATATGCTGATTATGCAGGTCTCTGAATTCGTTACCTAACAACAACAAAAAAACCTTTCACCCTGGACCCGACCAAGAGCCTGCAGTCCCTGGACCCTGATTTCTAATTTTCTCACGCCTAAATATTGCCACAGGTTGACAGCCCTGAGAACATTGGCTAGGATGGGGAAAATCCCGAGTCCAGGGATAAATCGATCGCATGTCCCATCACCTCTGAGGCAACAGTTGTACATCCCGACCCCATAGCCAAATTTTAAAATAAAGCATCCACTCCAGCAGTTACCCAAGTCCAGCGTGGAACTCTGCTTCTGTTGCCTCTAGAATCAGTGGAACAGCGATAATGTTCTGTTCAGGTATATTATATACTGAAATGAGCTAGCATATGGTACAGATAACAATGCAGCTGCTAGTATGGTGGGGGTTGCTTTAATATATATTGTGAATGTTCCTGACAAACATATTAAATTGTAAAGGTACTTTTCTTTTCTACACTGCTTTGGGCGGGTTATAAATCATACCTAACCCCAGCATTGTACATACATACATACGCTTTTAAATTATACTTTGAAAAACAATTTAATTTAAAATTAATGTTGAAGTTCCGTCTCGCCAATGCATAAAACAAGACCAATGGAGCAATCAAATGTATCCCTTTATTGCATAAAATTACCTGCTATTCGACTATAAGATATGTCAGACAAATGTATCTTATTTTGTACAAAATATACATTTATAAGTGTTTATAAAATGTTTAATAGAAACTATAACAATATATGACTCTTACACTCACTAACTCACACATGTAGTCACTCGCTGAATCATTCACACACATACACCTACACACCCACACACACAAATTTATCACACGATATGTTCTCCAACTTGAACTCTAAACTTATACTACAAGTAATGTTTCCACATATATCTGCAAATAAGAAGCTACGATATATCAGTTGACAAATATTTTCTGACCTATGCTATCTAAACATCAATATTTCATAATGTTTTAACAGTATTTCACGAGTGAATGCCACCATAACTATATATATTCCATTAAGCTCCATCGTCTGCAAGTTTGGGTTTTGTAAGCATGCATGGGAGTGGCAGTCCTCCGACGGGCGATGCAAAAGGGAAGGACCATCTGTTAATTTTGTACTTTGACCCCCAAAACAGATCATTCTAAAATATATAATCAAGGCAAGAAGTTTTCTTCCAAATTTACTATATAACAAAAACAAAAAAAACAGGTGTATGTTTTGTAACTGGAGATAAATATTTAGAAAAAAACACAATATGCAGTCTTTCTATCATATCAATCGTGGTAGGCCATCGGTCTACAGGCTGCTAGGTACTGGGTTCGGATCCCAGTCGAGGCATGGGATTTTTAATCCAGATACCGACTCCAAACCCTGAGTGAGTGCTCCGCAAAGATCAATGGGTAGGTGTAAACCACTTGCACGGACCAGTGATCCATAACTGGTTCAACAAAGGCCATGGTTTGTGCTATCCTGCCTGTGGGAAACGCAAATAAAAGATCCCTTGCTGCTAATCGGAAGAGTAGCCCATGTAGTGGCGACAGCGGGTTTCCTCTCAAAATCTGTGTGGTCCTTAACCATATGTCTGACGCCATATAACCGTAAATAAAATGTGTTGAGTGCGTCGTTAAATAAAACATTTCTTTCTTTCTATCATATCAAAGTTCTCAAAATCCGATATCTCACATCGGTACAATAATGCTGGTACCACCACAGAACCACTAACAACCAACCACTAATCCACAGCCTTCGACCGACAGCCCAGGTATCTACAATGTGTGCTTGAACCTTAATTTGTTATAAGCAAGAAAATAACTTTTAACAAGTCATCAGTTTTTCAGAGTTTGATAAACATGGGGATCGTGTGTCTGAATGTTCACAGTGTTCACGTCATACACATTGTTCACATCGTTCACAGTGTTCACATATTCCACAGCCGGGCGTTCTCCTGAAATAATATAAAGATAATATACACGGCTTTCACGAAACTATATACTGATGAAAACAAAAAAGGGAGCACAGTAATCAGAGCCGGTTTAAGAATCCGCAGGACCTGTAGCACAAATAACAGCGGGGCCCCTTTCGCAGGATATATATTTTGTAAGCCCCTCGTGGAGAGGGGGAAAATTACCTGGGGAAATTAAATGTACACATCACCGCGGGACCCGTAGCACGTGCTACGTGTGCTACTAGGATAAATCGCCTCTGACATTAATAATAACAGCACATATTGACTGCAACTAAATCTCATCTACAGTATCAAGAAATTAACTGTGTTACTGACAGTGAGTTCCATAGTACTGATATTCAACCCCACATTAGACATCTGTGTTTCATACTGGCATGAATACTCTAGTGGTGAATTAAATTTAGTTTCTATCACCATATGTCCTCTTATTTCTCAGTTTGAACTTTGACCTTGTTCAGCCCATCAATGCCATTACTGGCACCACACTGGTACCTGCCTGAATCAGCATATGTCACGTTATAAATCGTCAAGACGTTTCTGTTAAATTCCTCGAGTTGTCCTGGTAACGCTCTGGTTCTATACGTATTCCAGAAGTGGATGAATGGAGTGAAGCCGTACGTCTCTGAACGCCCTTCTATTTCACATATCACCTTCAGACTCTTCTCACTCGAGTTAAAGTCATATCGTACTGTCACATCAGGAGCATCTATGTCAAGAAATATGGAACCGAATCCATTCTGAATGGTAATTAAACATGTTTTATACAGTTGCATATAGTGGAAGTTTGTAATTTAATCAAATTTAAAATTGTACAGAATAGACAATATACACACTATCTTGTCACTGGCCATAGTTGAATTATTTATATGTAAGGGTTATATCATATTTATTGAAAGGAGGGCGGGGCGTAGGTCAATGGTAAAGCGCTCGTTTGGTGCTAATTCGGTTTCGGATCCATCCCCTTCGGTGGGCCTATTGGGCTATTTCTCGTTCGTGGTATGTGCTATCCAGTCTGAGATGGTGCATATAAAAGATTCCTTGCTACTAATAAGGATACAGGTTTCCTCTCTAAGATTATATCAAATTCACCAAATGTTTGATATCCAATAGCCGATGATTAATAAATCAATGTGCTCTAGTGATGCCGTTAAACAAAACAAACTTTTTATTGAAAGAAAAAAATTATATTAAAAGTAAATAAATATTCAAAATATCTGTATATCCCTTTCAGTAACAATGCTAATTTAAATAATTTTATTTAAAAACAGAATAATTATATGGTTCATAATTCAAACATTAGTGTCGAACTACAATGGTACTCACAGTTAACGAGCATGATGACAGTCGTAGTTAGGTGATATCGACCAGTGATGTGGCTGGCTGAACACTGACAGGTGTGGTTGTGGAAGTTCCGCAACACTGTAAACGAGAGATGACCTATAGCAGCATTTCTTTCCTTTGTCTCGGTTGTATTAATGCCAACATTATCACACGCTATTGTGATATTAGACACACGTGGGTTTCCTCCAGACACTTCGCACCTGGCAGTGTCTGTGCCGCCCTTCATGGGCGGAATTTATGGCTGTGTGTGAATGTGTTTTAGATTTTATTTAAGTATGGTATAGTTATTATACTTTTAATTAATTGTTATAATAAAGTGAGTTATTATTGTTAAATCTTTCCTCTTAGCAATTTTAAAAAAAATATCATTATTTTAATGTACATGTACCCGTTTTTTTTAATTATCAAACAGGTTTTAAACGGTATTAATTTGATCGGTCAATTGTATATATACAAACAAAAAAACCTGACCGGTACTCGGAGCCACCCACTTAACGAATAAGTGGTTACTTGGGTGACACCGAGGATTATATAGCAATGACATCTGTCATCCGTTTAGGTGGCGCACCCTTCGGGGTGTAGAGCTCACGAATGCTTGAGGAGAACGGCGAGGGCACCTCACTCCAAGAATAGGATCAATCCACTCGTCAACTACCAACATCAATGACTGCCAATACGTTTCACAACCACACCAGACGGCGGCTCGCGGGTTATTTTCATATATCATTATACCATATCACTCATTTCATTTAAATACGGCCCATCTGTGTTATATGGATAACCTGGGGGGGGGGGGGGGCGGGATGGGGGGGGGGACGCCGTGGTAGGGTGCATATTTGGGTGCGATAGGGCGTTGGCGGTTTGGGCCGGTAGGGATGCCTGTTAGGAGGCCTCCCCCCCCCCCGGATCGCCCCCCCATGGAAATCCGGACTTACCTTATTGGACCCCGCCTGTTGGAGCGCCGGACTGCTCGGTGGCGCTGGGTTCCCCCTTTGCAAATCCTTTTACCTCTAGGGCTAAAGTTACATAATTATATTAAGAAACTATAAATAAATATATATATATATATATATAATGTATATGTATGTATAGATATTATTATTAAATGTATAAGTATAGTATATATTATGTTTTTTGAACCGCCCGATTGAAAATTTAATTATAATTATGCACCTACTAATTATATTATAAAACAATAGAATGTTATAGGGTTAATTATAACTATGGTGCTTTATATTAATATAAATATAAACATATGTAATGGTAGATCCCAAATTATTTTTAACTTTGGCTTTGTTTTTAAGTGGTCTTACCACATTATTAAAAAACATTCCTCTCTGTCAACCACACATTCACCTCTCTCACCCCCCCCCCCCCCCCCCCCCCCCCCCCCCCCCCCCCCCCCCCCCCCCTCCCGCCCCGGAGTCGGTCACTGGCGTAGTCAGAGGCTGAATCCGGGGTGGGCGTGCCTGAACCCTTGTGGATAGGGGCACGTAAAAAGAGTTTCCCAGTTCCACTTCGCACGACAACTCCGACATGGCGCCTTCTTGGAGGGTAATTACTGAATCAAACGATGGTTTTGGATCTCCGTCTTCTTTTATCACTGGTCGTGTCATTGGTGGATCTGATCGGATACACAAAATACACAAGAGAGATCAGTATGTCAAAGTGTATAAATAATTATTTTTCATAGCAAATCGAAATAAGGAGCTGATTCAGAATACTTGATTCTAATGTAGCAGTGTATATCTCTGAACTGAAGGGTAAATAAACTGGACGTTACAGCAATACATACATTATGCAGATACAAGTGTTGGCAATGGATAAGTAACCGCGATTAAGAGTTGTTTTTACACTAATACATTATGTTAGTTTTGTTTGCAGTCGACTTATAGTTTTACAGACACCTGTCAGTTACTTACTTATTAAATCCAGCACTGCAGCATTTGACGTTGTTGTAGTGTTTTTGTCTACATCAAGAACGTTGCATATAATTTTGTTTCTATGTTGATACCAATGTGGAGTAAGAATAAGTTCTTGACTGTAAACGTCTCCGTGTTTAGATACATTCAGGTTGTGTTCGATTCGTGCTCCAGACGTTTTGTTTATCCACGTGAACTCTGCTCGTCCTGTTATGTTGCTTGTGGTACAGGTGAAAGTAATCAAGTTCAAACCGTCAGCATCAAACAGTTTCTTATTTCCCGAAAGAGTAACCTCTGAAACTAGAAAGTGACGTATATGTAGTCTGGGTTAGTGAGGACCACGTATCGGTTTTCAAATCCAAATTTATACAGTTTGTTTTTCCATTTGCCATTATACAACAAAATTAGATATGAAAACAAGTATTAATTATTTTGAATGTTTTATTTTATGATAGGAATAATATATTGCCGATGCTAAATAAAAAGAGCACTAGAAACTGAGTTAATTTCAAGTTATGTTCGTGCTTATATCCAATTTAGGTTCAAGCACGATGTCCTGGGCACACACTTCAGCTATCTGGGCTGTCTGTCCAAGACAGTTGGTTAGATGTTAGTGGTTATCAAGAGAGAAGAGGGTGTAGTGGTCTTACACCTACCCATTGAGTCGTTAAAACCCGCTCTGGGTGGGAGCCGGTACTGGGATGCGAACCCGGTACATACCAGTCTTATGTCCGATGGGTTAACCACGACACCATCGAGGCCGGTTATTAGTGATTAAATATAATCTTTATTGCAAGCACGTTTATACTATAATAGATTGAATGATTCATTGTCGTATATGTCAAATACATGTTATGCCATTACAAATTTATGCTAAATGTAAAGAAAAAAACAAACAAAAAACAAATTCAATCTGTATCTTATTTTTAGAAGTAGAAATCAATTATTTCTGTCAGGATGCTTGGACGACTGGATGGATGGTTAACGAAACACAAACATGAAGAATAAACCGGCTATTGGGTGTCAAACCAAGGAACGTATATGAATGAAAGTACGATTGACTGACATCAGTATAGAAATTCTACATTTTATAATTAATGTTACAGGGACATTCCTGAGTTTGCTGCAATTTTTAAGATGTTATTGACTAACAGAGACTTTTAACGATTGTAATTACATATTAAATATATTTTTCTGTATAAAATATTAGCGGCTGTAAATTAAACGTGTTTCTGATCTTTCTAATATTTGTAAACTAGGTTAAATTTCATTCTATTTCCTAAAATATATATTTTTCGTACGTACGAAATTATTGAAGACAAAATCCAGTTTGGGCTTCTTAGAAATATTAAGACGACTAAAAACACATTGAATATACAGACACTGATACTCTAAACAAGAACATTTATATAATATGTAAGTTTAATCGTAGAAATATTTAATTTTTCGGAAACATCTTATAATGCAGCAAACTCAGGAATGTCCCTTTAATGTTGTGTAAAATACAAACATAATAGGTAAATATATTTATAATCTTGAATAAAAATAAGTATATTTTAACATTTTCAAAACTAATCTTCTACCAAAATGCACTGAGGTGGAGAATCGATCTTCGGAAAACAGATGAATGCGTTAAGTACATATGAACGAAATAAGCACAACACAAATCAGTTCTATACTTTCATTTTCGATATTGTCAGTGTTCATATTTTAATGTGTTAGTGCAAGAGGGAGAATTCACAAAAAAAAAAAATAATATCTACATTAACAGCACATTGTGTTTAATGTGCATCGCTCACAGCTAGATCGTCTTCCACTACTTACGTGTGTTTTATGAACCTGTATAATAAAGTACTGATATAATATACTAGTGATACATTATACTTACAATAGAGGTAGACAACGTTGCTGACATACACAGTACCAGAGTCTCCATCACTGTCAACAGAGGAACAGCTCCACCGTGTGGCGTCTTCTGTACTGAATGATTTTATTATTACTCTGTAAACTAAGGTATCGATCCTGGGTCCAATACATTAACATTCATATCCACTTAATACGTCATCAGTCGTGTTACAATACACATTCCCTGATCTGTACCAACGGCTTTGACAAATCGTCACAATATTGCGTTCAAACATGATGGCTTGATTTTTAATATTTCCCGCGACAATACATTCAAGACTAGAACGTTTGCCAAATTTTATGATAGAAGAATTCGATAAGAGCTTTAGGATTCCATATATAACGTTAAATATGGGCATATATGTTTTTTTTTGTTTTGTGTGTGTGTGTGTGTGTGTGTGTGTGTGTGCGTGTGCGTATGCATGTGGCTGTGCGTGTGATAATATGTTTATGCATGTGAGTTTTTCAGTGTGTATTTGTGTCTCAGTGCATGTTTGTGCCAGTGTGTATATTTGTGTCAATGTCTGTGTATATGTGTGCGTGAATGTCTGGTAGTATCAGAGGGTGTGCCAATGTATGTGTGTGTGTGTGTGTGTGTGTGTGTGTGTTTTCAGTCTGTTTATTTTTATATGTGTTGTGGGTATGTGTGTGTATGTGTTGTGTTTGTGTGTTGTGTTTGTGTGTGTGTATGTGTGTTGTGGGATGTGTGCGTGTCGTGCTTGTGTGTGTGAGTGAGTGTGTGTGTGTTGTGTTTGTGTGTGTATGTATGTATGTATGTATGTGTTTGTGTGTGGGTATGTTGTAGCGTGATGTGTGGTGTGTGTGGTGTGGTGTGTTGTTAATGTGGTGTGTATGTGGTGTGTTTCAGTGTGTTTGTTTTGTGTGTTTTGTGTGTGTATGTCTATCTCTGTCTCTCTCTGTCTGTCTATCTCTTTTTTTTTTCTCTCTCTCTCTTTTTTTTTTTTCTCTCTCTCTCTTTTCTCTCTCTCTTTTCCTCTCTCTCTCTCTTCTCTCTCTCTCTCTCTCTCTCTCTCTCTCTCTCTCTCTCTCTCTTTCTCTCTCTCTCTGTTTTGTGTGTGTGTGTGTGTGTTGTGTTCTGGTTGACCGACTCTTGGGAGAAAATATTTGACACTAGTAAATACATTAGTTTGTGATATCACTGTATCTAAATAAAAGTTCCTATTATATTTGTCTTTACGTTCAGAAGCATACAGCGACCTCCACGAAACAGACACCAACACGACTAGAAAACTGAAATCCATGACATGCGAAATTAAGCTTGCTCTGCTGTCTTGAAATATATTTGTATGTTTTCAATTAAAATCTCTTCCCGGTTAGCTAGATTATATAGACTACAGTAATTACTTCAGTCTTGTGAAAGCAGTTTGAATGTATACTCTTCAAAAAAAGTAGGAGCAATATTAAATATTAAAACATACGTTTTGTCCACAGACGTCCTAGTAAAGAACGTTCAGGTCTGTTTATCACCACATCGAAACACATTCCATAGTCTGCTCGTGCATCACGCAGCTGCCCCGTACACGTGCGTGGGGTGTCATTCTCGATTTTGACAATTTCCAGAAAGGTCCATTAATCACTGTGGAACATTATTTTTGTCAATCTTTTTTATTCTGTTGAATATATAGTTGTTATTGTTTTGTTTTTAGTCATTTGTATTGTTTGAATTTGCAATTTACTGATAAAAAAGTGAACTTTCAAATTTCACTTCTGACCCCAATCATCTTTCAATATCTTTGGTGGTCATAAAACCTACTGTAATACTGAACTACCGGTTGTAATGTTTGCCCAATTAATTCAGTATTATCATATAACCATTCCCCACAACTAATATACCTTACGATTTTGGCAATTGTAACTTCTAATTAGAGTTCCCCTACTTTTTTTGAAGAGTATATTTTGTTTTCACATTTTTAGAAGCTGGTTTAAAACAGCATAATATGTTCTTCAAACAAAGAAACTTGACATTGGTAAAACATATTGTTATCGGATTATTTTTACAGAATCAAAGACATCGTAAAGACAATCAGGTAAGTGTGTGAATGGTGATGCAAAAACACTAGAAAACATGTTCGATTCGCATAAACTAGCCATAGTCAACGTTTGTACTCAAACGCAAACGCGCAATCCTCAGAGAAGCACGTGCATCATGAAGTTCTGAAACTTTGCATGCCGAACCCTCCGTTGGTGGGGCATAAAAGGCCACATCAGCAATTATT
The DNA here is from genome assembly GCF_016097555.1 of Gigantopelta aegis. Taxonomy (NCBI): domain Eukaryota; kingdom Metazoa; phylum Mollusca; class Gastropoda; order Neomphalida; family Peltospiridae; genus Gigantopelta; species Gigantopelta aegis. The sequence goes on along the minus strand of NW_024533728.1, from coordinate 6,453 downwards.
CAAGCAGACCGCATAACGACACTGTAGGCAAAGCAATAGTGCCAATATTGACGTGAGCTCAACGCAATAATGCCATTGAGAGATTGCAAGTAGGGGCAACTCAACGAGTTGTGGCAAGGCACTTTGGCGTCTCCAGACAGACCATCCGTGCTTTATGGGCAGGTACAACACCACTCAAAGTGTTAATGACAGGCCAAGGTCATGTCGTCCCAGAGTAACCACCGCCGCTCAAGATCGATACATCCGGGTGTGCCATCTTCGAAATCGAACCACAACAACGACAACCACAGCGACACAAATCCCTGGACTACGCAGAATTTCCGACCAGACGGTTCGTAATCGGCTGAGGGAGGCAGGGATTTTCACTAAAAGACCAGTGCGACGTAACGTTTTGACCCCACGTCACTTAGCGGAGCGTTTGCAGTGGTGCCAGGTGAGGGTGAGATTGACACATGCCATATTGAAGACTGTTTTGTTCTCAGATGAGTCTCGTTTCCTCCCCCCCCCCCCTGTCACGTGCTAATGGACGCACATGTGGCTATAGACGTCGAGGGGAAAGGTATGCTCCAAACTGCGTGCGGGCAGGAATCCACGATGGTGGTAGGACGGCTCTTGTACATGTGGCAGGTGCACTGACGGGCATCAGATATCAAGGCGAGATCCTGCAGCATCACGTCATTCCGCACAGGAACATCAACGGTGGAATGTTTCAGCATGACATTGCCACACCACATGTTGCACGTGTTAGTCAGGAGGTTCTGCAGCGCCACAACGTCCAAACATTACCTTGGCCTGTCCGTTCGCCCAATAGAACATCTATGGGATGCACTGGATCAGTGTGTGTGCCGGAGGAATCCACCACCTCAGATACTTCCGCAACCTCTTACGACACAGTAGCATGAGTGACAGAAAATTCCACAACGTGTTGTGCAACGTTTTATTGCTTCCATACATCGCCGTTGTCAAGCTGTCATCAGGGCTCGTGGTGGTCATAACCGATACTGACAGTTTGCCCACATGTTTCAGGTGAATTCCCAGAGATACTGTTTCGGACATGTATAGATTAATCTCCTTCCCATTGCGTCTTGATCTTTGATTGCTTGTGTCATGTCTACCAGGTTTTTTATTTTTTTATTTTTTTTTAATTTTTTTTTATTAAAGTATGAAAATCAATGTCAAGTTTCTTTTTTTGAAGAGTATATGTGTTATGCGACATAACGACGAATAAGAATCGAAGAGGGCTTGACAGACTGGTTTTTCTTCTCTCTCTCTCTGTCTTTCCCTTGTTCTGTCAAACTTCCTGGTCTCTGGGCCACACTAAAATAGAACGTTTGTAAAGAGAGGTTTTGTCACATTGAATAAAGACTCACTCGAGAGTGACTCTATAACCTAGTACACGATGCAGTAGCAGATCCGAATTATTTAGAAGAGGTGTATGTGTCTTGAAGGGGTGTAGGTACGTTTTTTTCCTTGGGCGAGGAAAGAGAACATCTTAAAATTTCCCTATCGTTCGATCCTGTTTTACCATTCTCTCCTTGATCTCAATAGCAAAATATTACGTTTGTTTTTGTTTAACAACACCATTAGACCATATCGATGTATTAATTATCGGCTACAACCATTTGGTAATACCGGCCTCGGTGGCGTCGTGGCAGGCCATCGGTCTACAGGCTGGTAGGTACTGGGTTCGGATCCCAGTCGAGGCATGGAATTTTTAATCCAGATACCGACTCCAAACCCTGAGTGAGTGCTCCGCAAGGCTCATTGGATAGGTGTAAACCACTTGCACCGACCAGTGATCCATAACTGGTTCAACAAAGGCCATGGTTTGTGCTATCCTGCCTGTGGGAAGCGCAAATAAAAGATTCCATGATGCCTGTCGTAAAAGAGTAGCCTATGTGGCGACAGCGGGTTTCCTCTAAAAAAATCTGTGTGGTCCTTAATCATATGTCTGACGCCATATAACTGTAAATAAAATGTGTTGAGTGCGTCGTTAAATAAAACACTTCTTTCTTTCTTTCTTTCCATTTGGTAACCTGCTACATTTTTCCTGTAGGAGCAAGGTATTTTTCATATACACTTTCTCACAGACAGGACAAACGTACCACTGCCTTTGATACACGTCGTTGGGCACTGACTGAGAGGGGAAGAACCCAGTTAGAGAATTGGTCCGCCGCGGCGGTTTGATCCTACGACCTAAACACACTGTATCCACCGATCTAGATCCCGTCACCAATGTACTAGGTAAAGCGCTCGTTGATGCGCGGTCGGTCTAGGATCGATCCCCATCGGTGGACCCATTGGGTTATTTCTCGTTCCAGCCAGTGCTCCACAACTGGTGTACCAAAGGCGGTGGTATGTACTATCCTGTCTGTGGGATGGTGCATACAAAAAATCCCTTACTGTAATCGAAAAGGGTAGCCCATGACGTGGCAACAGCGGGTTTCCTCTCTCAATATCTGTGTGGTCCTGAACCATATGTCTGACGCCATATACCCGTAAATAAAATGTGTTGAGTGCGTCGTTACATAAAACATTTCCTTCCAATGTACTAAAACAAGAAGTATATTCTATCAAGTAAAGTTTGTTTTCTTTAACGACACCACTACTGATACTGATTTATTAATCATCGGCTACTGGATGTCAAATATTTGATAATTTTGACTTAATAGTCCTAGAGAGGAAACCCGCTATATTTTTTCCATTAGTAGCAAGGGATCTTTTATATGTACCATCCCACAGGCAGGATAGCACATACCACGGCCTTTGATATACCAGTCGTGGTGCACTGGCTGGAACGAGAAATAGCCCAATGGGCCCACCGACGCGGATCGATCCAAAACCGCCCCTATATTCTATAATGTTTAGGTAACAAAATATGAAATATTTTATGCCAAATTAATTAAATTTCAGACTCACTATTATTTCATGAAGATATACACCTAAATCTATATTTATTTTTATTCTAGTATATTACACGTTTGTGTGTATATTCTTAGTTACTTATTGTCGTGTATGTGTGGAGGGGGGGGGGGGGGGTACACGGAGAAAACTATTGTTGATGTAGCTGTCCCCTATGGTTTTCTAGGGCATTGAAGGCAACTGAACAAACGTTAACTACTACACCATCAATGCTGGTGCCGAACAATGGAAACGACAATTCTGACACAGTCGTCAAAAGAAACCAACCATATTTGCAGTTAGCTGCAGGGGATCCCCACATTCCCAATGACAGGACAGCATATGCCACGGTTGTTGATTTTCCAGTCGTGTGATACAAGTTAGAACAGGGTTGTCACCACCAACATTTCCATCTCAGTCACTATCATCATCATCATCATCATCATCAAAATCACCACCAAGATTGAATAATTACCAAACCATTCACAGGTAATGCGGTGTTTGATAACGCATATTATATGAAGTTATTTGATGCGAAGCCATTGCCATCCGGACATTTGGTCTTCGCATTAAGCAGTTTTTATATTTCCAACATTGATTTAACAGACATTTTGGAAACGCCTTCATATTGTGTTTTGACACCTTGCTGTATCAATCCGAATTTACAGTCTGTTTATGTCTTACACGCGTGTAACTACATACATGTTTTATCCTGAATTTCCCATTCTTACCTTCACAGGATAAAGCAAATATCCAACGTCATTAACTAGTTATTCTCTATATAATGTTTAAACACCTGCGTTTAAGAAAAACAGGCTCCGAAAATCCGGCCCTACATGTTTAATAGAATAGAATACATGATTAACGAAACACCAGCACGAAAAATACATCGGTTATTGGGTGTCAAGGCTATGCCTACCTGTTTTAAAACATATTGGTATTGTATATATTTGAAGAACACTATCTTGACTACATTGAATATGAATAGGGTTTTCTTGCTGTGTTTTATGTAGGTATGCAATGGGTGCTATAATAGTCTATGTTTTAGATTTAGTTGTGTAATTGGCGTGTGTTCCCCGTTGGCCTAGCCAAGGATTTTACTGGGGGGAGGGTGTATCGAACTCTGTTAACGAATCATCGAATTATTGAGGTGACTGGCGAATATAAAAGGTGGTTGTGGGGGAAAAAAAAAACTAGGCGTAATGCCCCGCGATTGTTTAAGGCTACGAGCTATATTAGTGCGTGAGCATGTCATGTGTGGTTGTGGTGTGAGAGAGAGAGAGACCTGAGAGACAGATGATGAGAGAGAGATAAGAGAGACGAGAGAGAGAGAGAGACGAGAAGATGAGAGAGAGAGGCGGAGAGAGAGAGGATGATGTTGAGGAGAAAGGCGAATTGAGTTGTAGAGAACCAATACAAAAAAAAACCAAAAAAAAAAACAAATAAATCTGGGGGGTTTCGGGAGGTTCTGACGAAACCCCCAGGGGCGGTGATCAGGGGTTTTGTAAAGGGGGGAAGGGGTCTGACCGTCACAAATTTGAAAAAAGGCAATTTGAATTTGTCCGAAAAACAAATAAGCCGAGCTCCCCTTTGAGAGTTTCCTTTTGACCCGCAATCGAACACCCACCTCCGCTGAGTTTAAAAAACATTTTTTTTTAATATTGTGCAATACTAGACGGATACGGATTAAAGCGCACTTTATTTTCTTCAAGGAAAAAACACGAACTAGACAGAGCCTATTTGGCCTGCTTCCGTCAGTAGGTCTATGAGGTGGTGTTTCTATTAAAAACTGTGTTTAATCAGTGTTATTTCTTATTATTTAAAATAATTTGACCGAAGCTTCAACTTCTTGTTCACGGAAAAACACCGCGAATCACGTTTTGTCACCTCTGATTACAAATTAGCCTGCCCCCGGTTTATAGCTATTTACCTTTGGGGGTCTAACAACCCGTTAGAAGCTCATGGTCCAGTTGACCCTTTCATTCAACCAATCAAACTATACTTTGCAGGAATAATACCAGCCAGTGATTTGTAAAGAATTTGAACACATTCGGAATTATGCCGCGGGTATGCGTAAATGGATTTTTGTGTGTGAATTACGAAGTATAGCGGAACGAACTACCTTTAAAGCGGACCAGTATCCGGGAATATTTTGTATTATTTAAGCATATAGAACAGAAAAATCCAATTACTTTTGGTTGCATATATGAACGCCGCCCCACTCCGCATTGGTTTTGCATTACGCTGGGCTTATCCAGGTCAAAAATACAAAGCTGGTATTTTCGAAAGTCTACCAGTAGATCTAACAGCATTGTCGTGGACTCCCATGTACAAGGTGACATTTCATCTTAACAAACAACAATTTTAATATCAACCCAATTACACTCGTCGTCTTTTATAGTCGTTATCGGGCGCATACAAATTCCTTAAAATACCGGGCGAAACTAGTTAGGCAATAGGCGAGACTTGTTGGTCTATTTCAACATTGAAAAACAGGGGGAAAACTGCAGTGAAAAACTCTGTATTGCATACTAGTACAAACAGATTTATGGCTATACCATCTCGGTTTTCTCTTTCGTCTTGGAACGAATTTTATATAAATGTTATATTTTGCAATTATTTTCCGGCATACTTCGTAATTGTCACACGAATAATTTTCGTAGTATACCCTCGGCATAATCCCAAAGGTTTTCAAAAGTCTTTTCAAATCACTGGCATGTTTTGCAAGTAAGTAAGGTTTTTGATTGGTCGATTGAAAGGTCAACGGGACATGAGCTCCAACGGGCTGATGTTAGCTTTCCACATTCTAATAGTGGAGTAATTTTTAATTAGACTCTGTAACAAATCGGACATTCATGACGTAATTTCAAATAATAAGGAATGATCCTGACCAGATGGCATATACTAAGGTGGGCCCCCGTTTTTTTTTTTTTTATTGCTGTAGACACATAACGCAAACAAAATCGGAACAGCGAGTCCGAGGTTTCATTGTCACGAAACCCAAAAGGTTGTACGGACATAGTCCTAACGGACCACAAATTTCATATGTAATTTCATAGTTACGATCGACTATCTACTGTGCCAATTATTAATCATAGTGCACACCTTAAAGCATTCCCATAGTGTACATCGACCATCCACACCCACACATCGGCGTGCACCCCTCCCCTTGCCACCTTCCTAACGCACACCCTGTGTATATGTCCATAGATACAACTGCTTTTTTTTAATGGTTTTGGTTGTGCGTGTTGTACTGGTGGTGCGGCGTGTGGCTTGTTTATAGGCTATTGGTTTCTTTGGGAGCCGATCTTGTTGATGTTAATGGGATTTTCCTTGGGGTTGGGAGGTTAAACTTGTTTCGAGGGGATTTTAATTTTTAATAGTAGATAATCTTGTTTTGCCTGGCACTTACGCTTATAATTCCTGTATACAACAACGTATTAATTTTAACATGCTGGGCAATATACCTACTTTAAATAATCGGCCATGCAAGACTCAACATAATATGTTTACACAACTATTTGATTTAAACAAAACAAGTACTGTTCACTG
>NW_024533727.1:10000-32784 GCF_016097555.1 Gigantopelta aegis | reverse complement strand
AGGATCGATCCTCGTCAGTGGACCCATTTATCTATTTCTCGTTCCTAGCCCAGTGCTCCACAACTAGTGTAACAAAGACCGTGGTGTGTATTATCCTGTCTGTGGGATGGTACATATAAAAGCTCCCTTGCTGCTAATCGAAAATAGTAGTGCATGCTATAATAAACACCAAAACCCTTTTACACACTTATGTATGAACGGCTTCATACAGTGTGTAAAACGGTTGTTGATCATCGCATGAACGTCAAAAATATAACGTTCAATTCTTAAATTAAAAAAACAAAACAAATAATTCCAATATAAACTAAATTGTAAAATAAATACTGCCACTATTAGTTTGCAGTTAGGAATAAAACATACTCACTTTCAATAGTAATCGTTATGTTTTCTGTTTGATTTATGACTTTATTTATTCCTGCTATGCCATTTGACACTGTGCACTGGTATGTCCCAGTATCGTTGTAACTGTAGGGGGAAATGGTCAGGATGTATTTATTTGTCTCCACATGTGCGCATTCCAGCTCTCTGATTGGCTGACCATCCCGGCTGTGTGTGAATTTGGAGAATGTATATTCTGCAGGATTCCCGTTGGCTTCACAAATCACTCTGACTGTTTTATTGTGCGAGATGATCGTCTTACGTACCGTCACAACTGGAGCATCTACACAAAACATAAGTGGTTAATGATACTGCCAAATGTGTTTAATGTGTTTGACTGTATAATATATGACCCGACTCTAATCGAATCTATCATTTATACTTACTGTCTGTTTGTCCATGTCGTCTCTATTTGTCTCTAGCTCTTGCAAATATCATATCTTCAACTCTCTCTCTCTCTCTCTCTCTCTCTCTCTCTCTCTCTCTCTCTCTCTATATATATATATATATATATATATATATATATATATATATATATATATAAACACACGCACACGCACGCACGCACGCACACACTGTAGAATATCGTTGGGTCGAACTACCCTATGGATTGAACACTTTCTCGAGCGAGCACCAACGGGGTTCGAGCCAAATAGTGCAGGTGCTAAACCAAAAAATCCTGCACTTTTGAGTAGAAGTAGGAAATCTGGCACAATTATACCTTGCCCCATTGTGAAAAAAATGGATATGGATCCAAGGCATCAGCCACCCATAGAACCCGTGGCGGCCATTTCAATATTTTAATCTTAAATAGGTAAACTATTCCTGTTAGGTGTCATATATGTATTGAACACTTATAAGAAGTCATATATTGCCGATCCATTCATGACCTTGAAATGACCTTAAAGTTATTTTCAAGGTCAAATCATTTATTTTGCTATTTTGCGGTGCTTTAAGCAAGATATACATGTGTTTTAAGCAGGGTATACATGTACTTTAAGCTACTTGGTAGTAATATGATTATGGGTTCTAGCTGGAAGTCACAAGCGCTCTGTCTAGGAGTGATTACTAGGACAAGTTGTAAAATGTGCTAGTTTAAATTCAGTTACTTACGATTAATTGTAAAAAACAAAATAACATTTAGTATCAATGCTAACTTAATACATAGTAATAAATAACTCTTCAATAAAATTATTACTCAACCGTTTATTGGTAAATGAAAAATGGAAAGAAACAAGCTTCGTTAAACTGAAGTTCAATTTTAAAATGACACTCCCTAGATTTTAAAAACTATAATATATTTTTCACTATTAGAGCCGTTTTTCAAAAATGAAATTGGACATTACTGGCATTTTATTGTTTAGATTATCCATTTCCATACATACACAGTGTTTCTAGTCACCCTGGTGTTTGTGATACCACGAAATACATTTTTCATATTGCTAAAAACGCACATACCTCTGAGAAGTAACGGTTAGGGAGACGAGCTAGGCTATTTTAGAGGTTATTTTTCCATTTCAACGTTGCAGACTCTTGTTTACTCTACTCTAAAATTATCGAGAAGTGTTACAAGTTTGTAGATTAATCAAACTTAGTGTCTATTATTACGGGTTGAAACTAGGGTCTGTGACTTTAATAATACACGGAATGTCGTATCTTTCAATAGTTCATATTACTATTTGGAAAGACATATATTACTCCTGGAAACTACATCCCTCGTAAAAGCAGAGGGTTTTTCACATTAGGCTGGCCTTGTTACACTTTATAATTCTCTGCAAGCCGTCTTACATCCACAGTCAATAAGTTCAAAGCACATATCTTTTGATGAAACGTTCGTCACAAACTTTCAGTATTGGTCCTAGCCACGTTTAAGGGCTTGCTTAACAGAACCTCGAAAACGTGGCCCATGTTGTCCATGGTATAGATTGTGTGATCTCCACTGTCCTCTTTAAAGGGTTTCTTCAAGTTGCAACTGATGATATGAACTATTTGACCTCTTTCTGAAACTTTGCCCGAACACTGGGAATTTGATCATGGTGTTTCCGAGATTTGTTTGCTGTAAATTGAAGAACTAGTGTAATCCTCAATCATGCTGTATATGTAGGCTGGCCACCACCCACCATGTTTGAGTTGAGGGATTTTCTGTCAGACCCACATCTCCACCTTCATCTTTTAATACAGCATTGCCCTGCTCGTATGCCTGCCTGATCAAGGACCATAGATGAGAATGGATGAGTAGGTTTGTAGGATATAACACTTCTTGTCAGAAATACCTGATACACATGTGCATGTCTAGTGTAGTTTTTGTGACCTAAGCTAAAGACCAACATAATCAATTAGAGATTTAGCATAGTTTGTGAACTTGTCATCCTGTAGAGAGAACTAACCAACCTAAATATGCATAGTTCAAGTTCAAGTGCAAGTGACCAATACAGGAACTGTGGTTGCTATGATTTCTATTTGGTGCACATGTTTGCAAAGTCCATAATTTCATCTCGTAATGTCAGCTATGTGTACGGGTTGCATGCTTGGTTTTGAAGAATGAACAAGACAGGTGCTATGATCTCACAAGCATGACTTGTACTCGTTAGACATGTGACCTTAATGCATGAGTTGACTACTTGTTGCAATTTCGACAATACATATTGCAGTGGTCCATCCATATCCCTCTAGCCATTTCCCCGAGGTTTTGCAGCCCACCAGACATAATGAGAAATTATACTTCCCAAAGGTATTGGGAAAGTTCCACTGAACGGTGTTTATTTAGAAGCATGGTTGCCCACATGGAATGTAGGCTTCTATGTCCAGCTTAGATTTGTCCAACTGACATCTTAGGTTATCCAACCACTCGTACCTCTTTAACAGTGTAGTAGCCATGTCAGCTATTTAGGCCAATTATGGGAGTAACAAGGCACTTTCTTGGTGTGAAGAGTGGGAGGAACGTTTGTGTATCTAGCCCTCTTAGGGTTGAAAAATGGCTGCCTCGGTCTTCAGAGGTGGCTGCTGACCTGGATCCATATCCAGAATTGTTCAGAATAGGTCAAAGGACATGTGTGCCGAGTTTGAGACTTCTACTCGAAAGTGCAGAAATTGATGAAACAATTAGCCAAGACAACGGCACTAAACGGGATTCATGTATATATTCTCTGATACATTGTGCCATAATGATATATTTTGCATGTGGAAACATTTCGGAAATGGTCGTTCACTTAGGCCCTTATTTGGTTACTGAGCTGATTACAAAACCATTTCTTACTGCGACAGCTCTCTCATTAATTTATATTATCTCATTACTTTAATGTAGTAGTGTTAGCATAAAGTTATCCTACTGGCAATATCTAGTAGAAATTACCCTATTAGCTTAGTTGGTGGAGCGTGGATGGAATCCCTTCAGTGGATGTTAATTTGTTTTCGTTTACATTTGGAGCCGACATTTGTCACTATAACATTATGGTTGAGGTGGCAGTTGTAATGATTTTGTAGTCAAATAACACAATGGAGATATAGACATCGAAGTGGGGAAGTTTGAAGGGACATTCCTGAGTTTGCTGCAGTTTTTAAGATGTTATCGACTAACAGAGACTTTTTAACGACTGCAATTACATATCAAATATATTTTTCTGCATACAATATTAGTGGCTGTATATTAAACGTGTTTCTGATCGTTTTAATATTTGTACTAGGTTACATTTTATTTTATTTTATAATTTTTTGTACGTATGAAATTATTTGAAGACAAAATCCAGTTTGGGCGTCTTACAAATATTAAGACGGCCAGAAACAAATTGAATATACAGACACTGATATTCTAAACAAGAAAACATATTTAATATGTAAGATTAATCGTAGAAATATTTTATTAGTCTGAAACATCTTACAATGCAACAAAATCAGGAATGTCCCTTTAAGCAATGGCGCAAAACATTAAAAAAACCTTTCGAAGATCTCACCTGCATGTGTAAGAAGTCCCATGGCTTACAAATCGAAAGACTTCGCTTGGAATAGCTAGCAAAATGCTGATTCCTGTGAATTTACCAGGGTGTTGTGCTACATAAGTACTTTTAAAAATACTACATTACCTCGCATACACCGTGGGCATGACCATGTCAATACAAATGCTAACCGCTTGTGTTTTGGTGTGATAGGTCATATGATCGATGGATGCTGGAATGTGCTCATCAAGGTATTTACGACTAGTCCGTCAAAGGGCGTGCTTAGCATCGTCCTGTCTATGGAAAAAATGTATTTAAATTTCCACTTGATTCTTTATTGGTAGGAAGAGCATACGTGACGGCAGCGGGTGTCTTCTAGGCATATCCGTCTCTCTTGGTCAAGTGACACAATAACTATAATTTAGTCACGGAAACAAATGCGGTGCGGTGTCATTAAACAAACATTCGTTCCGTTGATTTGAGTAGATTAAAATAGAAGAACCAAACTTATTTGTCATAAACGCATGCGAACTAAGTGGAATGTTTAAACTTAAGCTTGTTCGTAAACAATGTACAAGTACATTGTCATAATAATGTTTAGTCGCTAGTATTTGCGAAAAAGCAGAACTTGACAAAAAATCCCACCCAGGTAAAACAAACTATAAACAGCAAATAACCCCAAGAACAACAAAAGACAACAACAAACAAACAAAAGCAAAACAAAACAAACAACAAATAAGCAACCAAACAAACACAGACAACGACAAATCGTCTTTACCATGCAGCCAATGTCTTTGTAACGTACTTACATCTGACATTGATTACAGAATATTTGCTTCTTGAATTATTCGATGTTGCGCAATACCATCGTCCAGCATCCTCGAGGTTGACGTTGTTAATGGTCAGTGTGTAAATCTTTCTTTTGCTTCCTGCCTCTTTTGTTCCAATACTACAGCTACAGTTATACCTTTCATCCGTTTTTTGTGAGGCCTGACACGTTTCTTCATTCTGCTTAAAGGAGCACACTTTGACACTGTGTCCATATGAATGTCTTAAAATATGTATTTGTGTGGCGATGTGTCTAAAGTCTTCCATGGAACAGGTTAACACCATGTCATGGCCTTTTGTTACATTAGTAGGTCCGGATATTTTAAATGTTGGTTCTGAAATGTAGAAACAATCTAGTTGCATACAAACAAAAATAATCGGCTAAACAGCTGTACAATTATGGAAGTGCAGCTTATTATTTGTATTCATCTTTTCTTTCTTAACTTGCTGACAATTTATTTAATATTTCTAATTTATTTATTTATTTTTAAAATCACTTTCTGGAACCAGTCATATGGAAGACTCGTTAGCCGAGAGGTTAAGGTCACTGGCTGTCAAATGCTACAGGATTCAATCATACCAAGCAATATTTTGTAATTTTTAATTATTATATTTTGTTGTTATATTAAGGCTAGTTTAGTACCATTTAATGCATGGCATATTACAAAATCTGAACGAAAAAAAGGTAATACATGATCAGGACCATATCTATACACAATGCAGAGTCAAATGTTCATTTGGCAAAATTGTGGTTGATTCTATGAATCGCTATCTACTGTCGTGTGCATAGGACAACAAATACATCACAAAAATAATCTTTAAAACATATATAAATAATTTAATTAAATAATCTTTAAAACATATATAAATTAATTAATCAATTAATTCGTTAATAATAACCAATGGATAAATCAATCAATCAACACACTGTTCACTGCATTTAATGTGTGACAATGCATGCACTAGTAAATGTCAAGCTGGATATCGATTTTAGTAACACGTTTGTTCAAGTCTACAAGCCAGGCTCATTACATTTCAGATATATACACACATACATACATACATGAAGTCATTAACTTTATCTATCAGAATGCCATATTTCGTCTTGCAAAAGTAACCAAGAGTTCAACATAGGTTAGAATATAGCAACTCGTTTGTCTTGGGGTCAGGATTCAGAAAACCAATGTTGACACTGTGGCAAATTAGTACGGGCTGAGAAATTTGGGGTCGATAATAGACATAATTGGAGAAACATGTGGTAAATTTGAACTATAAAAGTCCAATACAGATGCATACAGCTAGTCAAATTATTATTCAGTTTAGGCTTAAATGACTGTTTTATTTTGCTGTATGCCGCACTATTGTATATATTAATGTTTGTTCATTGTTATAATGCTGATAAGTTGAACAACTTAAAGCAATAAAAGAACTTGAACTTGTGTGGCCATTACTTTTGAGACATGACACGTAAAAGAATGTTTGCGTGCAATAAATGTGCATATCAAAACAAATTTAGTGTCTAGGCATAACACAATGCTCTTCATGAATTAAAATATCAAATTGTTAACCTCCGAATATTACATAAAATATATATACTCGAAATAAATTCAAATCTTGCCAAAGTATGACAAGAATATGACCGAAGTAGAGCAGGAGTATGACCAATATTATAAAATCCGAAACATTCCAACGTACACAACAAAATGAAACAAAATTGTGTAATGAGAAGTACAGCTTTAGGTTAATCACTTTCATTACCTGCAGTCTGCTGTGTCGGTACCTCTATATAGTCAATGGGTTATAACACTGGTTTCCACCAAAATCCTCCAACTGATGCTTCCCAGTAACTTGCATGCAGCAGTACATAAATGACCATTTGCGTTGTGTATGTAGTTTTTCAAACAGCTATTCAGTGCGCATGCACACACTCTAATTCTTGACGGGGATTCAACTCATTAGCTGTGCCTGAAGAGTTAGTCTCGGGTAAAGATAGGGACAAATATGCAGCTGAACACTATATTTTCTAGGAGGTAGTTTCTTGTCCGGCATGTTTGTCCCAAGCATTTACACAATAAAAAATGATCAAAGAAACAGTTCTGTTTGTCATACACTTCTACAAATGTCACACTCACCACTAATTAGTGTTTTGACCATCAACGCTTTTAAGTAGTCATTTGTAGAAGCATTCTGTATCATTAAAAAAATGTGGGGTTTTTTTTCAGTGTTCAACGAAAGAGCTGATTGGATCACATTCGGTCAGGCTATAAACGTTGGTATGAGATGTGTATCTCTGAGAAAATGTCAAGTGACTATGTATCTCATGAACCAGAATATATTTTTCCACGCTGGCATGCTTACCAGTGTGGTCTGCTAAATATACTGCCCTGTGTTTGCTGTTATTAGGATTGGGCAAATCGAGGTCGAATTTGTATGCCACTGAACACGATTCTGGTGGAATTTGTGGTCTATGACCACGTTTTATATCTAGAACTGTAATGTATTCAAAACGGTGGCCAAATTTCGTCATTTGCCATGACTTGTACATATTTGTGAGCATATAATCCGTGTGTGTGTGTATATATATATATATATATATATATATATATATATATATATATATATATATATATATATATATATATATATGTGTGTGTGTGTGTGTGTGTTTGTGTGTGTGTATGTGAATGTGTGTTTGTGTATGTCCACGACTTCTATATTTGCATAAATATATATTATTATAGATGCAATAAAACCAGTTGATTAAATCAACCTTAATAAAACGAAAACGGAGAAGAAGAATATTTATTCACTGGCGTCTAATACCGCGACAAATAGGCACCATCTTTTAATATGGTCGTCCCCTTGCAAATTTATTTGTGATATTATTTTTTCTGTCATGTAATAATCCTTTACCATGGCTAGAAGACGAGGAAACGACAGTGAGATGTTCGCTATAGGAACATTATATATATTTTTGTTATTAAAATTAAATGATTAAGTATTGTTTGTCCTGTTTGTATACCAAATATTATCTTTCAATCGTTTATAACTGTACGGCATCTGTGACGTCAAAAATGCAAGATTCCAAATTTCGCCACAAAGAAGTCACCTTTGAACATTTTACAAAATGATGCATTATCGTTTCCTCGTCCTCATTACAGAAAGTACAAAGTGCATCGTCCCGAATCCCTATCCTACATAGAAAGCTATTGGTTGCTATTATTCTATTAAGAATTTTATATTGAAAATCTATAAGTGCGATTTGTTTAGTACATAATCTGGGTGTTAAATATACCTTTTTCCATATTAACGAGGAGTTATCATCGTTTATTATCGCAGACCAGCGGGTTTGTGCTATTGGCATTTCTACATTCATAGAAAGTATATTATAATATACACCACAGCCTTTACTAATTTTTGTCATTAAAAACATATACGTTGGACACAAAGTATTAAATAAATTGATCTGTCCTTGTAATTTTTGGACAATGCCTTTCCAATTTTCTGGGATACTATGAATTACATTTTCGTAATCTAAAAAGGTTCCTCGTATGTTGTATTTTTGTTTTAACTCTGCAAAAGGAATGATGTATCCTGTTTCAGATAAAAGATATGTTATACCGTTATTATACCAATTGCGGATAAATAATTATCTGTTTTTAAAATGTGTGTTGTACCATATCGGCTCATTTACTATTTCGTCGCAAGTTTCAATTTCTGTTTTTTCACAAGATCTTCCCATGCATTCAATACATCATTCCCAAAAGGATTTTAAAACTTTTTATTTAAATGTTCACCAACATTGGCTCCCAATTTAGATATAGCTACATTATCCATATATTTATTTACAAACCATTTCCATTTGCAGTCTGATTGAAAGTAGCGTCTTAACCATGAAACTTTTAGAGCTTAAATAAATGTTAATGTTTCAAACATTTTTAACCCACCCTCAGTATAATTATTTTTAATAACTGAACGTTTAATTCTATCTGGACCACCTTTCCATATAAATGAGAAAATCATTCTGTTGATGTTTAATATATATTCATTAGGTGGATTTGGTAGACTGGTAAAAATATTAGTTAGTTTTGACATAGCTAATGTTTTGACAACCGTTATCCTACCACATGTAGTTCCGCATCTGCCACGCCACGAATTTAACAGTTTTTTCTATTTTTACCAGTTTTTCATCCAAATTCAGTGTCCAAATATTATCTAGTCGTTTTCACACCAATCTAGACTTAGCTGTTTGCACATTTCCGCCATGGTATTCGCAAGGGGACCTAATCCAATAGTTTTTGTTTTTTCTTTATTTATTTTCAATCCCGATATGTCTCTAAAAATATCTAAAATACGAATTGCATTTCTAAGAGAGAAAGAAGATCCATCTAAATACAATTGAGTGTCATCGGCAAATTGTCCAATTTTATATTCAAGACCCCCTATATCAAGTCCTTTAATAAGAGGATTTGTCCGAACAAGAATTCCAAGAATTTCTACACCTAATATAAATAAATATGGCGAAAGGGGGTCTCCTTGCCGACAGCCTCTTTCGATGTTGAAAGGTTCCGAGAGATGTCCGTTTTGTACAATGTGTGCCGTTGCATTATTGTAAAAATTAGATACCCATTCTCGAATTGATGGTGCGAAACCAAAATATTTTAAAGTTTTGTGTATGAATTGCAGTGATATAGAATCAATTAAAAGTATTAGTCCTGGTATGTTATTAGACTTACTTTCGAATAAAATATCATACAATGTCCTTATATTTTCACCAATAAAGCGTCCTTCTACAAAGCCTTTTTGGTCTTCATTTATAATACTATTTAAAACTGGTTTTATTCGAGCTGCTATGCAGGCGGATGCTAGTTTATAAATGACATTTAACAGAGATATAGGTCTCCAGTTTTTTTAAGAGATGTCTGTTCTTATTTGCTTTTGGAATACAAATAATTACCCCTCTTCTAAGTGATACAGACAATTGTTCCTTATCATAACCTTCATTTATAGTTCTTAAAACAAAATTACCTAAGTCTATCCAGAAAAACTTGAAAAACTCAATCGTGAACCCATCTAGTCCAGGACTTTTATTGTTCTTCATTTTTTGTAAGGTCGATACTAATTCCTGCATACATATTTTATCTTCTAATTTATTTGAAGTTTCTTTGTTAAGTTTTTGAATATTCGTGTTAATTAATATACCTAATTGTCACTTATGTTTCAGTGTTTTTATACATTAATGTGATACTGAAAGTTGGCATATTTGATTACTAATGTATGTTATCTCATGATCTGTACACAATGATCATATAATATACATACATGCACATAAGTATTTGTTGGAACACCAAACTACAATACAAGAGCAAAGAAATGGTGTGTGTGTGTGTGTGTGTGTGTGTGTGTGTGTGTGTGTGTGTGTGTGTGTGAATGAATGAATGAATGAATGAGCAGTTTGTGTTGCAAGAAACACATATGAGAGTAGTGTATAGGACGAAACTGCTTGTGTGTTTATATGCAGGGGACCAGCATATCTTATTATTATCCAACAAGAAAACAGATAAATCACCAGAATGCAATCATGATACCAATCTAATAGCATCTTTGTTGGACCAAACTAAGAAAAGACTATACCGTCACATAAGTTGTGGGGTGGGGATCATGAATAGGTTGTAAGCTAGCCAAGGAATGCTATATACATATGCACATATATACAAATATCATTTCTTTATTTGAAAACATTATAGGCATCATGCATTGAATTTAATGGTCTTCCACACACCCCCATCCACTCTAGCTTCGAGAATAACATCAGCATCCACACCTCTTATTCTGCTTTTCATGTGTTTTTCTTTCCTAAGTTTATATGCGTTTATATAGGCAAGCAAGCCCCTCTTCTTCTTTTTCAGCTTAACTGGCAGATCCATCCTGATTGTTACTCGTGTCCCCTGTAGATTCTTTGCCGAGTTCATCACTAGATCCCTGTCACTCTGGTCCACAAAAACAACAATAATGGCGGGTGGAGGAGATTGGGATGGAGGGCTGTCACTGGAGGGCTACTCTTTGGTTGACCAAGTCGGTGAACGTTTATGAAACTCATATCTTCCACACTCGTCTGGTCGAGCTTCACGGACTTGTGTAGGAGGTTTCTAACAACTGCCTCTGTATCTTCTTTTTCTAGTGACTGGTCCACTTGTACATCGTAAATCAATAGATTTCGCTTTCTTTCATGGATTTCTAATTTAATCATTTGATTTCATTCTGATTTTCTAATTTTTTATCGTCAGTAAGGCTTTTAATTGTGGTTTGGCACTGGCGGAAATTTTCTAATCCAGTTTTGTTTGTCTCTATATCAAAAGATAAATTTTTAACTGCCTCGTTCAGTTCGAACTTAATTTTAGTTTTTGTGGAGTCTATATGTTGAATAAGTTAGTGGTCAGTTACTGGATTTGCATTTTGTATCATTTCGCAGACGAAGATCTTTCCCCCATAATGTTCTGCGATATTCTGAAATGTTTCAGTCACCAATTACACATGTATTTGTTTTATGCCTCGTTCTGTCTTGGGGCGGAGGCGGGTTAAACCTGTATATTTATCCAATCAATGCAATTTTTTACCTGCAATTTCATTTGCACTGGGTGTTTTTTGTTTGTCAATTGAAGCCTTTTTGTGGTACATAATACATAAAAAGCGTGCTATATATTGGTAGTCACCTGTGAAACAGGTTTCTTTTTGTTTTGGTTGATGTTCGCGAGCCTGTTGATAGGACTCAACGAACAAGTTTCCTGTTCTGTCCACACCGTGTATGCAGACATAAAGGATGGTTTGAAACATTTATGTCATTTCCCTTCAACAATAAAGATATAGACCCATGTTTTGGTTTTAAATGTAGCATTCCTACAAATAGAGAAACATATTTGCTTTTACAACTGGCTTAAATGTGCCCATTTGGGCCCCACCATTATGCTCACCCGAGTCACAATGACCATATTCAACATATGTTTTGAGAATGTGCCTTGCCAATGTTTTTTGTTTCTGGGCAGTTTCACGGGATAGGTTGCATAAAGAGTCTCACTGGGACCCAAAAATGAACTATGCAGCATTCTATAAAAAAAACCAATATGTTTAAAAAGCAATATGACTAGTGAAATGTTTTATAAAAAATTGGACCTACAGCTGTTACGGTTTATAAATTAATCAGTGATATGATTACATGCACAGCATAAAAATTTGAGGACACATAGGTACAGCGTAATCATAAGCTTTCATGTGATACATTCCTAAAGATAAACTGAGGTGGGTTTTTTAAATAGGAAACTGTTAACAGTAACTATTTGTTCATTAATAAGGCCAAGGATTTTAAGTTTTCTGATGATTTTTGGTAATATTTTAGCAATATTCTTCTATTTAAAAATGATTTATGTTAAACAGAAACCATTAAATACTAATCTTCAAACAGAATGTCTATAACTGAATTAGAAAAGAAATTTCAATATGTCTTTTAGAATACTAGTTAAAAATGATGTTGATTGCTTTAGTATTAACAGTAATATAAGATTTCAAACAATGCAGTGTGAAAATGGCAATTTCGTTTAGGAGGGGACATTTTTTTTAACATTTAGATTTCAGTTAAATAAATTGAGACTGCTCTTAATCTTTTTTTAAAATGTTAATTCATAATTGTATTAGGAAATAATATTTGATATGAATCTGCATGTAATGGTGTAATTAGATAATTAACATTGAAAGATTACCTGTCATTCATATGCACACTGCTGCATACAAGACACAATCTACTTAGCTTGTAATGTCCTTCTTTGCCAGCTTTATTTTGTAATATTTGGATTTTACGTCCTGCAACTGTGGCAGAATAAAAGGCTCATGTCCTTCAACCGTTAAAGGCCCAAAAAAGATGAAACAACTTTCCGACAGTCTGGGAGGACCTTGTCCGTGGCCATTTAAATGTTGATGTCACTTTACACTCATGAAGGAATTTCATACAAATATGATCACCTTCAAGCACTTTACACTTGCATTGTCAGGGCTTCTAGATTATGGTAGTTCCACTCTCATGGCTAGTGATATTCAATGTTGGGCTAGTAAATAACTACTATTGCCATGCCCGACGGCTAGTGAAGTATTTCTGGTCAAATGTTGCAGTTAAGTCTATTTTGTAA
Organism: Gigantopelta aegis; assembly: GCF_016097555.1. Lineage (NCBI taxonomy): Eukaryota > Metazoa > Mollusca > Gastropoda > Neomphalida > Peltospiridae > Gigantopelta > Gigantopelta aegis. Next base: position 19,469 of record NW_024533727.1, on the reverse strand, counting down.
ATATGAATACCCTGCCCCCATCCCGTATCCCAATGTTAGTGTTTTTGAGCTCTATCGCCCTCTTTAGGTGTTATATCCGATTATTACTATTATTTAGTAAAATTATATGAACTTAAAGTAAAGTAGGGCTAGTGAATTTTTAATTGTGGCTAGTACATTTTAAAAAATCACTGATCCCATGGCTAGAGGATTTTATAAAAAAAACCTAGAAGCCCTGATTGTGTATTGGTTATTCGTCCACTGTGATAACCCTCGTCATAGTAAACAGTATTCTTAAAAAAACCATAAGATTCTGTAATAATACGAACTGACCTGCATTAAGCAGCCACCTGTATTAAACAACCACCTGTGTTAAAAGGCCAAGTTGATACATGTCCTCCTTACGGTGAATGTTTAACACAGTTTGACTGTATTTATACGCATGGCAGAATAAAGAACCAAAATTGACCACTGCACAACTTTCCAAGCGTGACAGAATAATAAACAAAGCTGACATCTCTCAGTCAAACACACTAACACCTGCAGATTGTCAACAAATGTCTCAGACTTCCATACAAGTCACATGTAGACCCAGACATTTCAATATCAAATCTGCTCAGCTTTAACATGTTGTTAAATGTCCTTTCCGGAACTTGAACATTGTGACATAAAATTACCACTACATCAGTGAATTAATAGTTAATTTTAAATGAATTTAAATCATACATATAAGCATGTTGGGTTTTGGGGTGGGTTTTTTTTAATTATCTCAATAATGCATCATATCTGACAACCCTTTTACAAAAAATCTATCAAACAAACTTCATATATATTATGAAATTGGTATAGAATTGCATTTTGTATCCATTCAAGTAAATATATTGATAATGTAATGAAAGCACTTTGCAAAAAGATGTTTAAATATACATGATAAAATTGTGTTTAAGAGGGGACAGTTTGTTTAACATGCAAAATCGTGTGTATTTACAGAACTACAATTCACACAAACACACTAATTATACACATTAGTTTTTGTAGGCTATTATGCATGTACTATATGATTAAAGTTTTGTAACCTGCCTGTATATATTTATTTGGCCCATGTTTAGGAAGGGACATTTTTTAAAGGGACATTCCTGAGTTTGCCGCATTGTAACATGTTTCCGACTAATGAAATATTTCTACGAATAAACTTACATATCAAATATATTTTCTTGTTTAGAATATCAGTGTCTGTATATTCAATGTGTTTCTGGACATCTTAATATTTGTAAGAAGCCCAAACTGGATTTTGTCTTTAAATAACTTCGTACGTCCGAAAAAGATTATTTTAGGAAATAAAATGAAATGTAACCTAATACAAATATTAGAACGATCAGAAACACATTTAATATACAGCCGCTAATATTTTATGCAGAAACATATATTTGATATGTAATTACAATCGTTGAAAAGTCTCTGTTAGTCGATAACATATTAAACATTGCATCAAACTCAGGAATGTCCCTTTAACGGAAATATTTAGGTTCTATGTTACAATAAATATCTCAAAGTAAATAACAGTTACATCGATTTTTGTTCTTGTCACAACTGTAAGTGTCCATTGTGATTATAGTAATACAAAAATAATTGTTGTAAAATGTTATTTGAATTATTTATAGGTCAATGTTCATAACAGGACATCTTCAATTTTTTTTTAATGGAAAACCGGGTTAGTTCTTTAAAATACTATAAATTTATAACACAACATCCAGTTTTGATATGGTTGATAAAAAATGTTTACCAGTAGTCTAGTATTCAAATAAATAAAAATAAAAGTATCTATTTGACATTACATTATTATTAAAATAGTGATGGAATAATGCAAAAATGCAAATGAGACTCGTAAATGTGTTATTTTGATATATAAATATTCACTACTTGATGAAAAAGCAAGTTATTGCAATAGCGTTTGGTTTGTAGGTTGCTGTTCCATTCGCACAGGTACCTATAAAATGTCAGTAGAATAGAGCTTTAAATATTAAAGTTATGAAAATTTTATTCCAATCAACGAGCAGTGCAACCTTTCCCGTGAAACTGCCCTTCTATTAGTCAAAGTTTATACATCTCAACTTTTAATGAAAATAATGGGACTTGTTTCTACCCGTGACGCATGCCACAGGTGAGGCATGAGATGCTTAACTTTCTCGAACACCTGCCCGTGATTCATGAGTTTTTTCATATTTGTGTTGTTTTAGTTTTACAATGATTGCATAAACTAGATAAGAAAAAGTGTGTTCTTACATAAAAAAAAACAAAAAAAAAACAATTCCTCTCATTCCCTTACTATGAGTTCTGGTCAACAGTATGACAGTAGATTATCAATTATTTTCTCTGGATTTTCCTTTATCGTATTTTACTACTTACTTTGCCCATTTTGGTTTGTTTTCTTTGGCTATGACGGCGGATCAGTTAATGTGTTTAACGATGGACTCAACACATTTTATTTATGATTGTGTGGCGCCGAATAGATGGTTACAGACCAGACAAATCGTTAGATAAAACACCCGCTGTCGCCACGCAATGGGATGCACTTAATTAGTTGCTTAATCCGTAAACGTGCACAACGAGGTTTGCCTGTTATTTCAAACTGATAGCTCTATAGCAGAGCCAATTGCATTAGAATGACTGTAAAACAAAATAGTGCTTAAAGCAATGAATTCCGTTTCTATTGAATGGTTAACCTTATTTTACCATGATTAGCGTTATTAATACACACTGTTGCTATTAGATGGCTTAATATTCTATACATATTCTCAGTCATGTATTCGTTGAGAGCGGACGTCGTCTCATGCACTCTCGAGCTCCCCCCCCCCCCCCCCCCCCCCCCCCCCGCCCAGGGGAGATGATCGTTTCGTACGGCAAGCTGATGTACAAAGTCGCGTACACTGTACGGCGACACCAAGAAGAAGAGGAGGAGGACCGGTTCCAGAAAGAGGCCGTGCGCGCCAGGGGCGGTCCAGGGGGAGACAAAGCCGGCGGCGGCTCCTTCTGCGTCGCTGCCCCCGACCCGACCCGACCCGACAGACCTGCCAGATCTACTGACAAGCCTGCCAAGCCAGCTGCAGTCCCACACGTTGTTGTGGTCGACTCCCCAGCCAGCCCGGAACTGAATCCTCCTACGGCTCCAGTTAAAACTTCTCTACAGCAGAGGAAGCCACCTGTTGAGCCGGCCCGTCAAGCGGCCGTTGAAAAACGAAAGGCCACCACTCCACCAACGGTTAGACAGGAAAGGGACAGGCCTCCCCCACCACAACAGGAAACGGATGCGTCCACTCGCTGGTCCCTACAGATAGCTAAGCTACGTCACCCCTACCAACATTACTTGGTGGCGGACACTAGCGACGTCTCGGCGCTGCAGCCCGGCCTCAAGGAGAGGCACTTCAAGCCACCGCCTCTACAGATCGGAGGAGGAGACTTTGCTTTCCACCGCACGGTGCCCGGTGCTAGAACTCCTGGAGTGATCGTGACCTACCGCCTAGAGGGAATCTGCAGACAGGGCCTGCTCATAGCGCAAATGGACAGTGCGACTATCCACAGGATGATCAAGATTCTCTTTGGCAAGGCTTCGATCTACGTAGCAAAACATCTTGCGGAATGGAGAAAATACCTTCCCAACTACGTCTTCCAGGAGTTCATCACTTCGCCGTAGTTAACTTTCCTACCAACCCTCCTGCCAACATCCTTCGCCTCCGTGAGTATGGACTTAGTCAGACTTAAAGTTTTTTGGCCGCCATTTCAAACATTTTGTTTATTTTTTTGTAAATAGTCTGACACCCTTTATTTTTGGCAGTCCGTCTAAATTGCTCCAATCACCTTCAATTTTGGATGAGCAGTCAAATGTTTTGTTTGGCCTCTAATTGACTCCAGGTAGTACTAAACCAAATAACTTCCGGCTGGGTCAAAGTTCGAGGTGCACCCAACTTTTGATAGAGAAGTGAACACCACAAGTCCTGTGATTGGTTATAAATGTGAGTGTGTTGGTTGTAAAAAATAATAGTTTCATCTGGGTAAAAAAAATGTGCAATTTTATTTCATCTAGTACCAGTGTGTCAAGTAGCCTTGTGCTTGAAACATGTATGGGGTACCTGTAAAAAAAAGTACTCGAATTTTGTGCGAAACTAGGGTAGTCATAGACGCTACCCGTTATCTCAGAAACGAGCAGCTTGACCCCCATTTTTTTCTGATTCACTTTAAGTGTAAGGGGTGGTAGTATTTATATCCGTGACGTTTATGTCGGTTGATACGTTGCAGGTAGGAGTTTTAGCCACATATGTTACTATTGTCGTCTATGGGATTTGATTTGGTAGTATACACCCTCCAGACATGGTTATTCTCGATTAACTACATTTTTCCAAATTCCGCCCACCTCAAATTCCTGCCCCGGAATTGGTCACTGGCGAAGTCAGAGGCTAAGTCCGAGGTGGGCGTGCCTGAACCTAAGTTGGATATGGGCACGTAAATACAGTTCCCATTCCCAATGTACTATAATAAAACTTACCGAGCTGTGCTGAACAGTGTAAGATTGCTTATGACAGAATGAGAAAATAATTTGATTAGTCCGACAATATACCTTTCTTTGATTATAATGCCGCATAATAAAGTATGCGCAAGTGCTTAACTTTTAACTCATGCATTGTCCCATAAAGTTGCATTATATTGTTTGATTCTGATGTGACTCTTATACAACGTTTCCTCATGAATTGTAAGTGATAGAAATCCCTTAAGATCGATGTTACTGACTTACGTTTATGTAATATTATCACTGGAAATGAAAATCAAATAAAACATATTTATAAATGTCACTAAACTATTTACGAAAGAATAGATGTACTGAATTGTATTCGTTATATAACACATTTAACACAAACAATAAATCTGAATATGCTAAACAAACGACTTACCAACAGCTATAATTCCGAAATAACCAATCGTTCGTTTTATATTACATGACCAGTATAGCAAACGGCTGCGGCGAACTCCATCTATTATAAGGATGTACTGTTTATTGTGGCTATCAGCTCGGCCAGTTCCATTATCACAGATGCAGTAATATCGTGTGTCATTCCTACTCTGACAGTTTGATCCTAGCTGTTCGACATAGCACAGCGTGGTCCGTCTGTTTTCATATCTAAACTCTATAGTTGCGTTCAGGTTTTCTGCGCCTGTCACATTACACACCAAAACAACTCGATCACCTTTTACAACATAGCTGGTTTTCTCTTTCTGAAAAGGTGACTGACGGTATAGTTGTAATTGTATCTCTGAAACAAAAGAATACATATTTACCAGAACTCAAAACAACAACATTTTATTATAAGCATGCAGTAATAAAATGTGTACTTTATTATATAATACTGGATAAAGGTAATAGTATAATTAATAGAGATAATCGGAACGTGCAGAGGAATGTCATACAAAGTAAAACATATAACGCATCACCAAACTATAAAGAACCGTATTATTCTGCTCATACGTGGAACAACATAAAAACAATGGTAAAGTTGCATGGGTGGCAAAATAGAAAAACAATAGCGCCGCGGACAAGAACACAACAAATAACAATAACATAATAATAATAGCAATAAATAAAAATAAAAATAAAAATAAATAAATAATGTAATTAAAAAATAAACAAATCAATCAATCAATAAACAAATACATTTAATATTAAATTTAATATAATATAAGTTTATATCCGAAGGAAGAAATTTCTATGAATCAGTATATGCGAATCAAGTTTGCTCCCAATGTAAGATGTTTACATATTAAATGCATTTTCTTGTTCAAATTATCTAATGCAATGTAACGAAATGCATTGTGATACGGGTCGTCGAATAAAAGGTTGTGGTAGCTCAACATTAGAAGCAATCTGGTTCAAGGGACAATCAGGTCAAATATGAGCCTTGAGTGTAGGTAAGATGTATACCCGGACCAACAATATATGTTGTCAGTTTAAGAAATGAAACACGTGCAACTGTAGAATTATTTTTTCAACAACATAACATGATTATGCCTGCTAACTGGGAACAACCTTCTTATGTCAGTTTGGCCGACTATCTTGGAAGAAAGTGAGATCATCTCCTATATTCTGTAAACTATGCATGTGCGCATATGGAGTAACAGATACAGTAATTTAAGGCAATGTTTTTCGCTTTTATGAGCCTAACTTGCAAACAACACAAATGTCCAGTTAATTTAATAATACGCGATTATGACACTGTGAAGAAACTAATATGATAGAGCAAACAATATTTAGTAATATTTACGGAGGCCGAGGTCGAAATTTATGTATTATGCTCCATAAAACATCATATTGGTCTCATCACAGGGACATAATTGTCTTATTATTTCTATAATTTAATAAGAAATAATTTAACAAGTTATATTAATATATACTGTCCAATATAAGTAAGGAATATTCCATTTCAAATATCAATAATTATAGAATGAAATGAAATATAAAATTCAAAATAAGTGCACGATGTGCGTTAATGCCACACTCAAAGAGCATGAAAAACGCACCGATTCTTTCGATCGCGAAGCACGTGCCATGATGTAGCACGTGCGAAGGGTCCGGTGAAAAAATCGAACACTTGGAGTTTGCGTGCACGTTGTGTTCACACTGTGGCAGTATTATTCCCTGTTTGTTACTGGACAACTAAATCATAATATTGCTGTCACATCTTTATAACATTTTGTAACTCTTCAACAATGGGTGGTAGGTAGCCCAGTGGTAAAGCGCTCGTTTGATGCGCGGTCGGACTAGGATTGATCACCGTCGGTGGGCCCATTGGGCTATTTCTCATTGCAGCCAGTGCACCACGACTGGTATATCAAAGGCCGTGGTATGTACTAACCTGTCTGAGGGATGGTGCATATAAAAGATTCCTTGCTGCTAATCGAAAAGAGTAGCCTATGAAGTGGCAACAACGGGTTTCCTCTCTCTCTCTCTCTCTCTATCTGTGTCGTCCTTAACCATATGTCTGACGCCATATACTCGTAAATAAAATGTGTTGGGTGCGTCGTTTAACAAAACATTCCCTTCCTTTTCAACAATGCGACGTTTCCAACGTCAGGAACATCTCAGGGCTGAAGGTATGCTGCAAGTAAAGTGGATGATCGTCCTCGTTTAGGACGGCCAAAGGCCACAACTCCGGGTCAGGTCCGCTTCATTAGGACTTACACGTTGAGGAATCGAGGTCAGTCAGCCAATCAAATCGCGAGAGAACTCCATGTTACAACTGGCGTTACAATGTCTGGTCAGACTTTCGTAACAGACTGCATAGAAGTAAAAATACACACATGTCGACCCTACGTTACCTCACATTTGACTGCGAGGCACATAGCTGCCAGTCGCCAATGCTGTACACATCGCAGACATTGGGCTAACAGGCGTTGGGCTCGGGTAATGTTTTCAGACGAGTCCAGATTCACACTGAACTTCCATGATCGACGAGATCATGTCTGACGACGTTCCAATGAACGCTACGCCAACCACAACGTTGGTCCTCATGACCGATTTGGAAGAGTGTCTATTATAGTGTGGGTGGCATCACCATGACTGTCACTGGGCAGTACCGTGATGACATCCTTGCACTGATCTTTGTACCCTTCGCACGTCAGTGTGTACGCCATTTATGTTTTTTTCAGCGCGACAACGCCCGTGCTACAACAGAACATCACCACACTTTTGTGGTCAGCCCTAAGCCCAGACCTTTTAATCACTGTGCATATGTGGGAATCATCGGACGACGTCTCCAAAAACATCAACGTCATCAAACCAATTTGTCAGAATTAGGCACCGCTCTCCAAGTGGAATGGGACAGGATCCCCAAAATGTTATTGGACGTTTAATCAGGAGCATGCCACTTCGGATTCGTGCGTGCTTGGCGAACCGCGGGGATTTTACCCGTTACTAGTGCAAATGTTGAAAATTTCAAATTGACAAGCACCATCCCCTGTTTTATAATTGTGTCTTCTCCGGACCTACCTCACTATCCTGGCTACAATATGTAATGCCAATCCCTTGTCACATGAGTGCTTGTGTTTTACCATTAATTGTTATTGCTATAAATATTAATACATCTCTGTTTATATTGTGTTATATTTTAATATACCCTACTTACTTTGAAGAATATACAGGAAATCGAATGCTGCCCAACCTAGCAAGCACAAACATGTTGCAATAACATGATTTATGGGTTCACAAAACCATAGAGCAGTGCAATATAGTATCTCAAAGGGAATCATTTATGGCGTAACGTTAACTAATCGGACGTCATGCAGGATATGCATGAAATAAAGTATATAACCAAGCATATTTCAGTGTGTATTAACAGAACGAATTGGGGTTTTGGTATTTTCCCCTTTGTAAAAAAAACTTTGATAATGGTGGTTTATTTTTTGCATAGGAAAGTAGCGTATACGTCGTTCTGGCTTAACGGGATGGGTATATCATAATTATAGAACGCTGCGACACATGCCTGTTCATAATTCTGGAAACATCAACAGGCCGGTACGTTCGTTTGTTCAGTTTTAAGACGAAGACCTGGGTAGTGCCAAGGCCTTTTGGGCTTCATGTGTGCAAATGAGCTAGGTTGCATGGCCGTTTCATCCCTCTGATTGGCTGACCTCTAAGCGTGGACGTAGCCTAGTGACGTGACAACATGGGAACGCTAACCCAAAAGCGTGGGACAGCCATGACATCACGGAGACGCCTAATTGGGTCAGTGACTCTTTTAGCTGTTGGGTTAGCTCTATATCAAATGGAAGGATGTCACATGAAAATTGGACGATTTAAAACGTTGGTGAACGACGTAATTGGGTTAATGACTTTGGCAGATGTTCAGGAAGGTGAACATGGGAAATAGTTTTATGAATAGCGTCATTATTGGTGTCTATAATGGAAACCACATGTCGCCTTTTTTAACAGCGGGCTACATATGACATGGGATGTATTCCATGGTGTGGGATGCGCCGCAACATTAGTTGAAAACATATACATATATGTCTACACACGCACGCACGTACGCACACACAAGGATTGTATATACAAAAGGATTGCGCAGCTTACGAGGCCCTCTCCTAATTACGACATTAAATTGCACATCTGCGATTGTTGCACTGAAACATCTCCGTATATGGTGTTGACAGATGTTGGTGTGAGGACGCTATGCTGTGGATGGCGTGGAGTGTAACGTGCCCATATATGTTCAGGTATTGTTCACATAAAATGATACACTGGAGCCCGTTATATATAATAGTTGTCACATTTGTGCCGTTTTATTAATTAAATATATAAACATAATCGTTAATATTAAGCATACATATCGTTGAATGTGCATAACAATAAAAACCTTGCCTGGTTGTTACTTTAAGTCACAAATGTTGAAGATACAAATTATTAATATACGTGACAGCACCTTCAAAATATAAAATATAAACAGCG
>NW_024533727.1:0-7500 GCF_016097555.1 Gigantopelta aegis | reverse complement strand
ACCCCAGCACGAAAAATACATCGGCTATTGGGTGTCAAACTATGGTAATGCAAATAAATAAAGTGATGATCAACATCAATGTAAAAATTCAAGGTTTAAACAGAAACAGTGTAAAGAACTGTGCAAAAATACAAATACAAATATCACAGAATTTTACGGACACTGAATTTTACTCTAAACTTCAATTTGTGCTGTATTGGCCATTCTCAAAGAGAATGTTACACCCCTGCACCACGGTGAGGTTACAGCACGCGCAGGGGAGAGAGGGAGAGAGAGAGAGAGAGAGAGAGAGAGAGAGAGAGATGAGTGTCTTGTGTGTGAAATTTTATTTTATTTAGATGAAATTAGCAGTTGTTACTTAACTTCGGCTGGTATTTATCACCGAGTATTCAGAAAATACCGCTCGATATCGGTATTGTATCAACATCGAACACCGTACCGATACAGAGGCACCCCCCCCCCCCAAAAAAAAAAAAAAAAAAAAAGAAAAAGAAGAAAAAAAGTAATAATAATAATAATATAAATAAATAAATAAATAAATAGGACTAAAAATATTTAATAATAATAATAAAAATAACACCCATACCGAAACTGAAATTTCAACAGCGCCCAGCTCTTTACTTAACACGGCTATCGATATGTAAGCCGTGACGCACAGGACGGGTTCATGTTAGACGTCATACGTCTTCAACATAGCTGGTATTGTATCAAAGAAACTAATGGCAAACTTAATATATTATGTTATCACGTTCTAAACCCATACCAATTAAAATTAAAAAGGTGTGTTGTCAGTGCCTCTACAAATTGCTCAGGCTATTATATATAAACTTAATAACTAATATGTTGTTTATATGAGTTTTAGCATAATACCTAGAGGCTATTTCATGTTCTTTTCTTTTCGAATACGATTTTTATGTCAACGAGTGATGTGTGAAAACTATATTTTCACGAATTACGAAGCAATGAGTGAAAATACGGTTCGCTTTATGTTAATATATTTCGCTTTTTTCTATCGAAAACACATAACGCAAGATATATTTCTTCCGATGAAACTTTTCCAGAAAATATACGTGACCATAGACTTTTTAAAAGAAATTTAAATAAAAAATGTATTTATTTAATTATTAAATTAACATTTGTTGTCAAACATACTTTGTTAAAGCGATCCTTCACCCCCCCCCCCCCCAAAAAAAAAAAAAAAAAAAAAAAAAACTACAAAAAAAACAAACAAACAAACAAACAAAACAACAACAACAAACAAACAAAAAACCCACACAAAAACAACAACAACAACAACAACAATCGAACACCGTTAAAGTCTTACACTTACACTCGATGACAGTACATTGTGTCATCTTTGTTTAGCTTCGTATTCAATTCGTTTCAAATCAATTCGTTTTAGATATTTTATCGTAATTGCACTTCATATCCATTTTTGTATTGTTTAAATTACTTTTTTTTTTTTCAAATACGATCAGATGCATCGGCAATCATCAAACTTAAGTACGAACAAACGATACAAGGGAGATAATTTAATCATGCATTTTTACACCCCAAAAAGTAAATACGATTTCTATATTTTCATTGCAGCTAAAATATAGTGAACATATTATTTTTTACCGGATAGCACTTTTACAGTTTCCGTAGATCGGTTTACCTCTGGGCTACGTCCCGTCCCCTGTTGCATATACAACACCGTGTCGTGAGCATTGATACCATGTGCATGTGCTTTAGGTTCTAAATATGTAGTTTATTTAAATCAGAATGCATCATACGCACGCACCCCACCCCCACCCCACCCCCACCCCCCACCCCCGGCAAAAAAAGGAAAATAAAATAAATAATAATAAAGATGAAATAATACTAACTGTAATAAAAACAAAACAATAAAATAAAATAAATACATAAAAAAAAATGATAACAAATAAAAAACAAACAACAACAACACATATGGGCCAAGACGCCAGGTTTATAATAGTTTCAAATGTAGTTCACTGGTAAATCATGGATATAAATGAACTGTATAATGATTCCAAATTCTGACAAAAACATGTAGTGTTCAGTTAATTTCTAAAATGGCTGAATCGAATAATGTTAAACCATGTGCATCACAATAACGTGTTATGGTTTTGTGGGGATAACATCTCTTCAGTCACATGTTTTTGTCCCACACACTATAAATTATGCATTAATTAAAATTAATTAAAACTGAAAAAGGTATTCCTCTCAAACATCTTAAAGGGACATTCCTGAGTTTGCTGCATTGTAATATGTTTCCGACTAATAAAATATTTCTACGATTAAACTTACATATTAAATGTATTTTCTTGTTTAGAATATCAGTGTTTGTATATTCAACGTGTTTCTGGTCGTCTTAATATCTGTAAGAAGCCCAAACTGGATTTTTTCTTCAAATAATTTCGTACCTACGAAAAAATAGTTTTTACGAAATAAAATGAAACTTAACCTAATACAAATATTATAACGATCAGAAACACGTTTAATATGCAGCCACTAATATTTTATGCAGAAAAGTATATTTGATATGTAATTACAATCGTTAAAAAAGTATGTTAGTCGATAACATCTTAAAAATTCCAGCAAACTCAGGAATGTCCCTTTAATGCAAAGTTACAAACTTTAGCTACTGAAAAGGCTGTCAACAAAAGTCATACCCCCCAACCTTAGATAGTGATTACAACTTAAGTACACTCTGCTAAAAGACATGGGACCTTATTCACTAAACTCTCGCAAATTTGCGATATCGCAGGGCAATGTTAAAAGACTTGCAAAGAGGCTGTTTTGTTGTCTAGCAGAGCCTAAGAGAGCTTTGTGAATTAGTCCCATTGTTCGTAAATATGTCATAAGTAACAACATGATCCTAAATGTCTCCGTGCCAAGACGAATCAAGGTACCATAAAGTTTGGGTTTTTTTCATTTTGCAGAAAGACAAATACTTCGCCATTAATATGTGGTAGACCACACCATTACTTGCTATTTAACGTTTTCAAGTTTAGTCCTACAATTTTTGAATTATTGATAAAATATCCCATAAGTCAAGATGGAATTCACCATGTGCCATTTTTAATAGATAATTTTATAATGTATCGTGTAAAATACGTTAATAATATTATTTGTTAGTGAGACTAATAAAAACCATTACATTCCGCCTGTAATTATGATCAGTTTATTGTCACATATTTAAAAAATACCTCTATTAAAAAAGACACCAACAACATTGTATCTTTCAAAATGTCAAGAATATTGTGATTCTTCTACAACTTAGTCATTGCCATACTGCAGTGGTCTCATACAAATTGTGGCGTGGTGTCTCCAATTGCTATTAGACTAATACATAATTAACTAGGCAGCACATGATATACATCCCTGGCCTTTCAGACGTCTGCGTATTGGTTTCCAAATCATTCGTCATACTTATTTGAAAACAATGTAAGCTATGCTATTCCCAGATGATTAAAATACACGGGCAAAGCATTAGGTTTGGTCATGGATATAGCCCCCTGTGTTTAAAGGGACATTCCTGAGTTTGCTGCACTTTTTAAGATGTTATCGACTAACAAAGACTTTTTAATGATTGTAATTACATATCAAATATATTTTTCTGCAAAAAGTATTAGTGGCTGTAATTAAACGTGTTTCTGATTGCTCTAATATTTGTACTAGGTTACATTTCATTGTATTCCTAAAAATATTATTTTTTTCGTACGTACGAAATTATTTGAAGACAAAATCCAGTTTGGGCTTCTTACAAATATTAAGACGACCAGAAACACATTAATATACAGACACTAATATTCTAAACCAGAAAATATATTTAATATGTTAGTTTAATCATAGAACTATTTTATTTGTCGGAAACATCTAACACAATCTAGTTGCGTTTCAGACAACTACACTTATTAATACCGCTTAAAATAATTATTCCTTAACGCCGGTTTCTGACAATTTGCTGTACACTACATATATATATTTCGGTCTGCTTAGAAACATAATGACTTGCTTTAAAGTACTTGACTCCAGTTTCCTTGGTAGATATATTAGTTTCAGTGTCTCATAAAATTCACTTTACAGAGATTGTGAGATTCTGGGGATTGTTAAAATGATGTCGACCAAATGAGACATGTTAACGACTGTAATTACACATTAAATATAGTATTGTAAATAAAATATTAGTGTATGCATATTAAATATGTTTGTGATTGTCCTAGTGTTTGGGTTTGTAAAGCTGTTTTGAGTGTGTCAGTGCAGTAAAGATGAAACATCCTGTAACGGATTTCCTAGTGGAATGGCGGTCCTCCTAATGACCAGCACTTGATAGTGGATCATGGGTGACGATTTTGCCTAACACCCTATCGACTCTACCTTGTGCAGAGGTTTTATTATCATTTTGATCATGGAATTATGTTTTGTGTTTGTGTTCTAATATACATGTATATGTTTTCCGTACGTACGAAATTATTGAGATACCAAATCCTCTCTTGGATACTTACAAATATTAAAACGATGAAAACACATTCAATAAGCAGATACTAATATTCTAAATTTAAAACAATTTTATATTTAATATATAATACTAGTATTTGCATAGAGGATACTCCCACAGTGTCTTTCGATATCATAATTTATCAGCACGAGTTGATAAAAGTATGATATCCGATGCTTGCTAATAAATATATAATATCACGTTACACAAGGGGAGGGGGTATTCTTTTTATCATCCATTATCATTCCTTTCGTTTGCTACAATTGTAAACAATGTCAGTAATGGGGTCTGAATGCCACTATATTTGGCAGCGGTAGACTTGTTAATTAGCAGAACGACAGTGACGTGACTAATGATAGGTTTAGCGCTGAAACATACATAGTGACGTGTCAAAAATAAGTGATATCTCACAGGAGAATATCGTTGGAGATATTGCAAATTATAGTGCCAGCGATAACTTCTACAAAATCATTTAATTGATTAAAAACATTATTAGTGGTAAGCATCTTACAGATCAGCAGATCTTGATGACCAAATACATGTGATTTGGACTCTTTAATAATTTAAAGGGACATTCCTGAGTTTGTTGCAATTTTTAAGATGTTATTGACTAACAGAGACTTTTTAACGATTGTAATTACATATCAAATATAGTTTTCTGCATCAAATATTGGTGGCTCTATATTAAACGTGTTTCTGATCGTTCTAATATTTGTACTTGGCTAAATTTCATTTTAGTTCCTAATTTTGTTTTTCGTACGTACGAAATTATTTGAATACAAAATCCAGTTTGGGCTTCTTACAAATATTAAGTCGACCAGAAACACATTGAATATACAGACACTGATATTCTAAACTAGAAAATATATTTAATATGTAAGTTTAATCGTAGATATATTTTATTAGTCGGAAACATATTACAATGCAGCAAACTCGGGAATGTCCCTTTAACTAAGACATTGTCAGAAATGTCTCTCTGTCACTGTCTCTGTCTCTGTCTCTCTCTCTCTCTCTCTCTCTCTCTCTCTCTCTGTATCTTTCTTTCTCTGTCTGTGTCTTCCTCTCCTTGTCTCTCTATATATCTCTGCCTTTGTACTCCTCCGTTTCTAGGTCTCTCTCTCTCTCTCTCTCTCTCTCTCTCTCTCTCTCTCTCTCTCTCTCTCTCTCTCTCTCTCTCTCTCTCTCTCTCTCTATATATATATATATATATATATGTGTGTGTGTGTGTGTGTGTGTGTGTGTGTGTGTGTGTGTGTGTCTCAGTTATCAACTGTTTGACATCCAATAACCGATGATTAATTCATAAATGTGCTGTAGTGGCATCGTAAAACTTTACAAGTGAATGTTTAAATAATAAAAAAATAGACTCGAGACTGCATCTTTAACTGATGGCACTTCCTATTATAACTGTAGCACTGCTAAACATGCGTACACTTACTTCCCTGTTTTATACACAGAGCTCTCGGTTTTGTACACAGATGAGTTGTTGTTAAACATTACTCTAAAATCAATGTCGTTCATTTATATCAACATTCATTCGTTAGTCAATTCATTTATTTGGTTACACGTTCATTCAATTATTCCTTCGTTATTTATTTCACTTATATGTTAGCTCATTCATTCATTCGTTTGTTCGTTCATTCGTTCGTCCCTTTCATTTATTCATTCATTCGTTCATTTATATTTATTTATTCATTCCATCAAGCAATCTGTCAGTGATCTGTTTTTGCACATTGATTTATGATATTAATTCCTTTCAATGTTTAACTTTTAACGATAATAGGGTATCTTGTTGTTTATTTTGTTTTTTAATAGTTTTGCAATGATATCCTTATTTGAATAAAATTAGCCAATGCTCTATGCGTTGTGTTTAGGCAGCATCCTTCATCGACAGCTCAGTTTAAAGCGTTCGCGTGCTGCGCGCTCGGTCTGGAATCAATCCCCGCCGGTGGACCCATTGGGATATGTTTCGTTCCTACCACGACTGGTATATCAAAGGCCGTGGTATGTGCTGTCCTGTACGTGGGATGGTGGAAAAGATGTGGAAAAGATCCCTTGCTGCAAATCGAAAAGAGTAGCCCATGAAGTGGCGACATCGGGTTTCCTCTCTCAATATATGTTTGGTCCTTAACCATATGTCCGACGCCATATAACCGTAAATAAAATGTATTGAGTGCGTCGTTAAATAAAACATTTCCTTCCTTCTTCCTTCCTTCATTTAATTTGTTTAATAATATAAGCAGCATATTACCATCTCCCTTTCTCTTTCTCTCTATCTGTCTCTCTCTCTCTCTCGCTATCTGCCTCTCTCTCAAATAGACTAGAGACTGCAGCTTTAACGCTTTCACCACAACTGACGACACTTCCTAGTATAACAACACTACTGCTACACATGCACTATTATGAATCATGCGTACACTTACTTCCCTGTTTTATACACAAACTCACGGTTTTGTACAAAGATTACTCTGAAATATTAAGTCGTCCATTTATTTCACTCATTTATTTTTTTCATTTATTTATTTTGTGATACGTTCTTTCAATTATTCATTTGTTTATTTTGTTCAAATATGTGTTCACTCATTCATTCATTCGTTCGTTCGTTCGTTCATTCATTCAACTGTATTGCATTCATTTATTTGTTCACTTATTCCTTCGTTCCTTCCTTCCTTCATTCATTCATTCGTTCATTTATATTTTTTTCATTCCATCAAGCACATTGATTTATGATATTAAATCTTTTCAATGTTTAACTTTTAACGATAAAAGGGTATCTTATTGGGGTGTTTTTTGGTAGTTTCACAATGACATACAGATCTGAATAAAATTAACCAATGTTCCATTCGTTGTGTTCAGACAGCATCCTTCATCGACAGCTTAGTTTAAAGCGTTCGCGTGATGCGCGGTCGGCCTGGAATCGATCCCCGTCAGTGGACCTATAGGACAATTTTTCGTTCCAGCCATTGCACGACGACTTGTATATCAAAGGCAGTGAT
>NW_024533726.1:15000-33517 GCF_016097555.1 Gigantopelta aegis | reverse complement strand
CAATCATGCACACTTTTATACCCATGGTGAGAACGCATTGCACGGCACAACATACAGAATTTCAGACATGGGTGCGTTGAGACAACCCATTTGTTGCGGTGATAGTAGGTACATGTGTTTGCATAACTTTTACCATTTTGTTGTGACCTATGATTTGAAACTGAATTTTTCAAACTGATACCCGCGTCATAAAAGTTTGTTTTGTTTAACGAAACCACTAGAGCACGTTGATTTATTAATTATCAGCTATTGGTTATCGTTATCGTTATGTTTTTAACATGCTCATATACCACTAAGGTTTCGAGCATGTCCACCCCGGGTTCGACCTCTGGAAGCCAGGGGCCCAATCTGGGCCCAATATTGGATGTTAAATATTTAGTAATTTCGACATATAGTCTTAGAGAGGAAACCCCTACATTTTTCCATTATTTGTAGCATACATTTTTTCTGACACCAAAAAACATATTGTCGTCCAGCGTGTAAATTCAATCAAAATCATAAGCGCAAAGGCGAATCCAGGGTGAGGGTGACCAGGGGGACGCCTCCCCCCCCCCAAAAAAAAAGTTCAAGTGCCTCAAAATGTTCGTGCTCTTTTAGTTTGTATACAATTTTTTTTGCAATTAAGCATTTTTAGATGAATGAAGTCAAGTTGTGCGTGTATGCGGATGTGTGTCTGTGTCTCAATGGAGTAGAGCAGTAGAGCTGATTTCAATTAGATTGTAATAATAAATATAACCGCAAGCGGTAATGGCGGATTCCCAAGCTGTAATAAATGTACATTACTCCGATATATTTATATGTTATTTAATTATAGAAATAATTACACACACACACACACACACACACACACACACACACACACATACACACACACACACGCACCCCAAACCACATAGACGCACATACTGTCACCTATCCAACCACTAAATTTCAGCCAAATTTGCCCAGCACTTAATTTACAAACAATAATATTTTTAACAAAAACCCACACATAAAACCTGACACGGCTCCTTTAAGAATAGGGCCAGCTGTCGATGGCTGACATCTTACACACATAATTTTGTATTGCCAGACGACTGAAGATGCAGAATGTATTTTGGTGTCATTAAATGTCTTGCCATATTAACAAATAACATTGCACTTGTTTCATATTTTTCATGTTAATAACGCAGTAAATGATTAATCCTAACATATAAATTTCATTTCTGTCACTTTCATGGATTTAAAGATACAAACTTCGCAAATATGTGCAATTTTCATTTGCAAAATCTGTCTGGTAAATGTAACAAAAAAAAATAATTAAATAGACAATTTCTAAAGCTCCAAAGAGTAGATTATAACAGTAAAAATATTTTCGCCTCTTAGAAATGAAAAAAAAAAAAAAACCTGCCTGAAAGGGGCCGGACTTAACATTAGAAATTCCCCTGGAAGCAAGCAGCGGATTAATTCAATATTTCGACACTTTTATGTAGATAGGCAGTAGAAATTAAATCTAGAACTTCAAGTGATTTTACCTGTAAGTTTTATAGAAACTGACATACAATCCAAAATTCGATAGAGGCCAATATACATAACAAATACACCTCATTTTTTAATACAATCAATCCCCCTGGTTGGCCTAACTACCTACCAAATTTCAACGGTGTGGGCCTAGAATGTTTTTTACACAATTACAACAGACGGCACAAAACATATTTTTAATACAAAATACTACAAACTTTGCGATTGGGGCCAATACGCATAACCTATACATGCAATTGTTTAATACAATTAATCCCCCTCGAAGTACCCAACTACCTACCAAATTTCAGTTAAATCGGTTCAAAACCGTTCTTACAAGATGACTCAACAGAGGCGACAATAATGCAATACTAACGTACATTGCGCACGCAACTCATTAACATACTACCCGAGTGTAGATCAAACTAAGTCAAATCAACCAATTAGCTCCCTATTCAGTTTTGACGAACCAATCTAAATTCTACATCAAAATTACCTTCAAGAAATTACGCAACCTTTTATATTTGGTTTTAATGCTAGGGGACATTTGTAAATTTAATAGCACCAAAACAAACTCTTGCCAACTACCGACCCTGGTCGGGCTGCTTGTACTCCCTTGCTCATGCCAGCGCGGGCGACCCCTTCTCCTACCCACCCCAAACCTTTTCCTGTCCTGGTCGGTCACAGTCATTTTGGGATACCAAACCTCGCTGTTGTATGACCCAAAATATTCGTTGGAGAATTGTTGAATAGGTGAGTGCCAGTGGATATCATTTATCTTACAAAGAATTGTTCAAGAAACGATCTAACGCAACTGGCATTATTTTACAACACACTGGCGTATGTACAGCTACGTTAAAGAAAAATAAAATAAAAGTCTGTTCAAACAACTCTTACCATGCTTGGCACGCTCCCTTCGCAGACTCCTAGATCCGCGCATGATGTACGCCGTCTGCAGACACGTGATAAAGCGCTCGCTTGGTACGCGGTCGGTCTAGGATCGATCCCCGTCAGTGGGGCCTCTGGCCTATTTCTCGCCCTAGCCAGTGCCGTTATTAAAGTGCACAGCATTTAGGGACGAGATGGGTTGCATCCCGTCAAGAAAACCCCTAGATGTGGAAGATGTAGAGCTGTGCTAAAATACAGATCTTGAGAAGCCGGATCCGTCTGAACGAGAGAGTATCATAGGAGTTGGAAGATGGCAGCAACTGGGGGGGGGGGGGGGGGGGGGGGGTCACTTATCAAATGCGAGTTCATATTGTGCATGTTGTGGCCTCCCAGTTTCTGTTGGGGAGGGGGCCAGTGAGTCAGTGGGCCCATTGGGCTATTTCTCGCTCCAGCCAGTGCACCACGATTGGTACATCAAAAGCCGTTATCCTGTGTATGGGATGCTACATATAAAAGATCCCTTGCTGCTAATAAAAAAAGAGTAGCCCATAATGATGTGGTGACAGCGGTTTTCCTCCCGCAATATCTGTGTGGTCCTTAACCATATGTCCGACGCCATATAACCGTCAATAAAATGTGTTGAGTGCATTGTTAAATAAACCATTTCCTTCCGTCCAGTGCTGCTGGGACAGGCTCGGACAGGTAGAGACTAAATGTGGACACCCGTGGCATTCTGCAGAACGGTATCCGAATGAATCTATCAAGTTATCTTATTTTAATTAGAACAAACGAACTAAGAAGATTGAGTCTCCACTAATACGATTATTATGGTATTGGGGGAAATTTGCCATAATTAATTGTAGTGGGCTGATAAATAATAAAATATGCACTTGGTTAAAAGCATCAAACTATCAAAAGCATTAAAGTATGTACCTTAACCCATTACAAGCATTTTCAGATATGGACTCGAGTCGGCAGCGCCCTCTTGTGGCCAGGGAGTTTCCACAAATTTCCCATAGGTCCTACCCCTTTTAGTGGGGCTGCCAATAAAAACAAACAATACTAGGTTAAAAACATGAAACTTGGCACAAATATACGTAACCTTGACCCATTACAAACACTTTCAGATGTGAACCCAAGTCAGCAGCTACCCCCCCCCCCCCATTGCCCACCCCCGGCGGCTAGGGTTTTTTTCCATGTTACATGTAAATATTAATGTCGACGACAGTCATTCTTCGCACCCTTGTTTTGGCGTCGTACACAATAAAATCAATAAACCGGTAATAAACGGGATCGAGACCCCCTTCTTGATCCGCGCCTGATCCCTCCTTGTGCACAATTTGTACCTAATGCCAGATACCCCCTAAATTTTGCGATAGTTATAATTTTATTATATATTAATTTTAATTTTTTTACGATCCCCCTCCAAACCTCCCCCAAAGTTCCCTTGGCATTCCACCTCATGTCACTGGGGCCCCCATAAATGGATTTTCTGGATCTGCCACTGGGTTTTGCTTTGAAATTGTACATTTGTTCAATATTACTAATGAACAATAGGCTCTGTCATTTTTATGTATATCTGCCCTACCTAGACAGATTCGTCCCTAGAATAGTGCCCTTGAAAAAAGTGATTCATTTCAAATTGCGATAAAATATATGATACAGTCATTATGTACAAAGCAAAACTGATTCTATGGCTTTTTCCCGTGAAGCCTAGGCCCTATTGTAGCGACGGCGAATTTCCTCGGCGACTATATGAATCGATATATAACCTGTAACGTGGTATTTTGACTCACGTAGAATACTGACCCCCGGTCACTTTTGTACGGCAAAAAGAGTCAGGTTTTTTTTACAGTAGAAAAATGACTCCCTGTTGAAAAACCCGTACGTAGTAGGCCCACACGTGGCAAACTGACCCCCGTAGAATAATGACTCTTTAAAACCACAGAAAACCTTCTCGTTTGGATTTCATTTTGTATTTAATGTATTGAGCTTAGTCAGGTCAGGTCAGGTCATAGGGTTTTACGTGCACATTCAGAACAAGATGTAGTAGCGCACGCCTGTGCGGTTGTTTCTGAAGCTGGTTGTCTGGTTGTCCGTCCAGGACAGGAAGGTGTGTGTGGGGGGGGGGGGGGGAGGGACCGCCTGCACTGGCAGGTGCAAACGAGCACCAGCAGCCCGACCATGGTCGGTAGCAGGCGGGGGTGGGTGGTGGTGGTGCTATGGAATTTTGAATGGAGCAGTTAATATGCCAAAGAGAAAAAGGTGCGCAATTTTGATTTGAGGAAGTTGGGTGCAGTTTTTGAATGGTCGGCCAAAAGAGAAAGTTTCCGGAGCTAGTATAGGTTTTGATTTTAGTGAATCGAGAGTAGCTCGTTAATTAGACCTCGGTGATGCTGTAGTGTCTCCCTAGGTTGCCCGTAGGGCAGTTAGAAAGGGCCTGACCGCTTCTGGTCGTGGCATGACAACCCAGGGGAGACTCGTGCAATTGTGTGGACACTGGTAGGCAAGGCACTGTTGTTCCGGGGGTTTTCCAGATGTTGTTGTTGTTGTGGTCGTCGATGTCCTCCTATTCAGTGTCACCAAGTACGATTAGACTACCAGCAGCAAGTATTTAGGGGTTAGGTAGGGTAGGCTGGTATTCTTTTGTCCAGCTTCCCCTGGATGCAGTGCAGTTGTGTACTCGGAGCCGGTATTCTTTTGTCCAGCTCCTTATCAGAGTACGTGCTGGGCCATTAAATGGGGGCGGGTGCATTGTTATCATTAGTCAATGCACCCTATGTACTGATGCGGTTGTGCATGCTGTCTGTGTGTAAACCCTATTTTGGTGTTAAGGTTGTTCCTATTGTTCTAAGTCCCTATTCTAGTGTACTCAACGGTCTTTCAAGAGCCACCCTCCCCCCTATCCTTGGAGTATAATGAAATACAAGGAGAGGGGGAAGTTATACTAGCATAGCTATCTGATTTGAAGGGTTTTACCCTTATAGTGTGAGTGTTGGTTAAAAAGCCTAGTGCTCTAGCATTCTTAATCTGGTTACCAATAAAATTGTCTATTTATGTAGGGAGTCGACTAAGACAGACAGAATAGTATGCAAACGACTGTATACATGTACTAATTCAAATTTTGATTCCCGCCCCCTATGTTGGCAATTGTTGATAATATGAATGATGTGTTACTAATGAACCTTACTTGTTATTTATCTGGTTGTTTCTGAAGCTGGTTGTCTGGCTTCTTATCTGTTTCGTCTTCTGGGACCCTAAGTGACTCACCTTATATGGCTATAATAGAACTTGTTTATTGGTTATACATGGTGCAGCAGAGCAAATTCGTGCAGATTATTAAAAGCTATGTACAGGTGATGCTCCTAATCCGTGATTGGCTGGGTTGGACCAATAAGAACGCTGCAAAAGAAGGGTTATAATTAACGGCTTCCTATCACCTAGCGGTGTTGACTGGTTGTTTGATTGCTAATCACGAATTAGTGCATTGAATTTATATTTACAAATAGAGTATTTTATGTATAACAATGTCTTGGTTAATTAATTATAGTATCCTCTTGTTAACCCCCCCCCCTACACACACCCCCACACCCCACCCCCACCCCGAGTGGAGTGCATAGTCGAGGTCGAGTGCTTAGGGTCGTTTATCCATCCAGGGGACGTACAGGCGAGGGGTGTTATGTGCCAATCGGTTTGGCTAGGTATATGGTCTGCTTAATCATTTCACCGTTCTCTCCCTGGGTTTGGAATGCATATTGAGCTTTACGGTCAGTGTTCTTTACAGCAGCTATCCGTGGGACCTTAAAGGTGGCCTCTATGATCAAGTGACTAAATAGAATGCTGGTCAGCTCGCCCCCTACCAACTCGCCCCAGTGTTTGGACAACTCGCCCCAAACTTTACTGTCCGTAAATAATTGTGACAAAATTAAAAATGGACGTTTACAACTTTGGTGTAATTTTATTTATTAATATTACAGTGAAACGCAGCTATTACGACCACGTATTAAAATGGTTTTATATTGGGGAGATCGAATAATCAATTAGGCCTACAATGAACTGTCAAGCCTGTATTTGAACGACGTTTGTGAGTTTGTTCCTTATATCCTTAAAGGAATGATCAGGCAAGGCTTTTGGACTGGTGTGCATATTCAACAATATTTAATGCACATTATTGCTTAAAATATTAGTATATTCAATTAATAAAACAGTAATGATACGTAACGAGTTGACCAATAAATGTGGGGAGAGTTGACCAACCGCTGGAGCTAGTTGGTTTAGGGGCGAGTTGACCTGCTCCCACTAAACACAGGTCAAAACAGTGGCGTAGCCAGGGGGGAGGGGCAGGGGGGGGCCATGCCCCCCCCCCAATCCCGGGAAATGTTTACCTTTTCGCTTATTAATAACATTAAAAAGGTTCCTGTCATATCCCACTACACAGGTGCCCCCCCATTACAAAATCCTGCCTACGCCACTGCATATATATATATATATATATATATATATATATATATATATATATATATATATATGTACAAGACTATCGTTGTATCCCCTTTTGCCTATCGGTTAGCAGATCGGCTAATATTATTAAATAAGGCACAATTTCAAAGATATGCTGTTGCATAATAATAGTACAGAAGATTGCCATAGCCATCTAACACAGTGGGAAACTAGCATTATGTCAGTCTATCACATTTACACATCATTTCGCGCGTGAAACATTGTCCAAAAATTTCTAAATTTCCCTGTCCAGCTGTAAAATTCCCCTTTTCCCTGACCTTGAATGTCCCTTACTTTTCCCTGACCTGTAGCAACCCTGTGTAACAAAGCCCGTCTGTCTCACACGCGTGTAAGTACAGGTACATGCAAATATATATTACAGCCAGTATTATTAGAATGATGGAACTACATTATGTACATCGATTTTGTCCGAAAGCGTATGCTACAGTACTTTCAACACTGGCAAGTGGATGAAAAAAAACAGTCGTGTGATGATTTTAATCAATTTTCAAATACAATTTAACGAAATGTTCGCAGCGAATATTTTTTTTTTTTTAATAAAGTCAACATTAGATACCTTTGAAGTTGATATCACATCCTTCCGAATTCTGAATTTTTATGAATATTTATTATTTGATAGATCGTACTATGGTTGTCGTATTACAGTTGTTGTTGTTTATATTTTTATTATTATTATTCTAAACTGTTATCCTTTTGTTTATGATATTGTCGAAATGTAAGAGTCACAAATGGGCTATAAATTGACCATCCGAACGTTGATAACAATTTCAGGCAGGCCTGGTAGATTTAGTAGTTCGATTAAGAGTTAATTAATAGCCCTACACGTGATTCAAATTCGTGCCATCGCATAAAGTCTCCATGCACATTGGCGTTCTTGTTTTCACTTTTCATATCTTTAGGTGTCTGTTGAGGTGAGTGGCCAGTCGCCGCAGCTTGATAGTTAGGTCTGAGTCTGTGCAGGGCGACCAACATTCCGGAATTTTCAGAAAAATCTGGAATTGTTAACACATCCCGAATTCCGGAATTAATGCCAAATATCCGGAAAAAAAATTCCAAATTCGCTATCATTATTTTTTTTTGGAAGCAACCATTTCAGAATATATATTAAATCTTTTACGGGGGGGGGGGGGGGGGGGGGGGTTTATTTGATGATTTTTTGATGGTATTTTGTTTGGTCTGTCTCTGTGTGTATGTGTGTGTGTGATAATACTGTTAATTGCTGTACTAGGTATAGTATCTTTATTTACACTGATGAATATATTTAGCATGTTTTACTATACAAGCCATAAAGAAGGCCTATGCCTAAAAAGGAAGTAGAAAAATTATGTGGATCGAGTTATACTTTTATTATTGAATATATAATATTCCAATAAATAATACTTTTTTTTATTTTATTGTTATGCATCTCTTTGGTTGTTATTTTAAAAAATATATCAAATATGGCGCTGTTTAAATTTTTTTTTTTATATTTTTGAAAATGGCATTTTTAGCGTACTTTAAACTATTGTTTTGAAAGGAGCGTTTGCGCACTTAAAAATGAAAATATAGATAATTCCGGGAAAATATTTCCATCAGGTTGGTCGCCCTGGTCTGTGGATTATTGTGAGGAGAGACCAACTGTGTAGAAAGACCAATGATGCTGTGGATCACAATATGTCAAACAACATGCATGAAGACAACAACTTCTAGATTTCAAGACTTATTTATCTGCAAGAAGTATGACAGATGTATTCCAATAGTACTGGTTCATCTGGAAAATACTGTTGGTAATCTGCCCATGGCTAACACACGTTGCCTGACATTGTACCGTTTTGTAAGTCATGTCGGATCTTGTCCGCAATAAACGTTTGGCCACTGCCCTCAAGTGCTGTTGAAAAGTGACCAAACGCTTCTGGACCTGCCCGGACCAGTCTTGATAAAAATTCCCTCACTTGTTCCTTTGTTGTTTTTTGCATTTTGATCATTTGAACGTCTTCTTCCTCAAATAATCTTTCTTGAAAGAAATAGTCCAGTAAATGACTATCCACTTTTAGATTATCTACTAAATACTGGTGTTCATCTCTCAAGTTCTCTTTGTGTTTCTCATCCATATCTAAAAGAAAAAGTAAAAACAATTTATTTTTAGTAAATTCATTTATAAACTGAAAATGTTAATTTTTGACGTTCATGCAAGCTGTTAAGTCCCATTTTGTAATAAACTACCCATTTTGTAATACATACCCATTTTGTAATAAAATTGGGCTCATTTTCTAATAAGTATAGGTGACCATTTTATAATTGAAAAATATTCATTCTGTAATAAATACTTAAAGCATATGGCAAATGTATTATATAACTACTAATTTAAAGAAGTTTAAACACTGGATTTAGATTGAATTTTTAAATAAATATATGAATCGATTTTGGTTTAATGCATTTTTAGTCAAATTAATAATTAAGATTTTATAGACAATTTAGTAATGGCTGAAGTAGCTCATACTATAACATAAGGAATGGTTCACAAACAATTAGTACGATATACAAATATCAATACTTTGATTTTTGTAATAAAATAATGTTATTCATCTTCAATATCGGTAATACAAAGTGTACACAGCCTATTTTCTTTAGAATTATTACCTGTTATTGTCTACCAGTTTCGATCGTAATTTTAAACTTGACGTACACAATTTAGAAATCCAGTATCTATTTTGATACAAATGTCTCGTCAAATGTATTGGTATCGATGTAAAATTCTGTTTTGAAAAATGATTAAAATTATCGCCTTAAAGGAATGCTAAAGCAAGGCTTTTGGACTGGTATGCATATTCAACGATACATAATGCACATTATTGTTTAATATCAACAAGTATAATCGTATAGTTAATTAATAAAACGGTTAAATGTGACGGTTATTATATATAACGGGCGCAGCCATTTGGTACCATCCCAGTGAATACGCCCTCTGGCGAGCTGGTGGTTACGTAATACCTAACGTGTCACATCAGGAATTAGTCTTCGAACTGAAGAAACAAAACATACCTGATTTTTGTGGATGCATCGCAACGTTCTGTAATAATATCCATCCCAGTAACACAGCAACGTGTATATGTGGTTTATTTTTCAATACAAAATAAACCACCATTGTCAAAGTGTTGAAATAGGCTGACTGTATTATGTTTTGTATATAAATTAACCCACGTACTGAAATAATAGTCGGAGTGTTTTCTTGGTTAATTGGTCTTTTCTTTTTGTGGCCTGTACCTGTGGTTCTTGATTGGCAGGTGTATATTTAGACGGTCCCCAGACACTGTGTCTAGACACACTAAAAGGACGTGCCTCTTTTATTAAGATCACAGGGTATTGTGTGATAACCTCAAATCGTAATGGACTTTACCAGCCGTTCTGCTTTATTACTGTAAGTAATTCTATAAAACCCTTGGTTAAGTAGACTTTCCCATCAAAAATAACAAAACTGACCAATTACCTAGTCCCAAAGAAAAGAAAATTATTATCATTTTATTCCGGGGGTGATGGTAAACTGTCCTTAAAACGCGTCTCATCTCATCTTCATTACGAATATATGTGGATCCCTTTCGGACCTTCGCTCATTTGCAAAAAAATCCATAAATGCCTTTATGGAATATATATATATATATAAAAGGAAACGTATAGTAAACTAAAAAAACCTAAACTAATAATAGTTAATGGAAATGCAAATGCAAATGACTATACGAAAAAGTTTACCCTCGAAGATAAGCTTCTTGGAAATGTTAAATAATACAAATATTTAGGTTTAATGTTCGCCAAGCAAACCAAATTTAAAATAACAAAATATTGTTCAAGTCAGTGTGCATCTAAAGCAATATATTTTGTTTTATCTAAGGATAACAATTTACCACTAGATTGCAAACTTAAAGTATTTGACTCAATGGTCCTTCTAATACTAACGAAAATGTGGACAAAATAGAAAATATTCATATGAATTTTCTTAGACGATTATTGCCGGTACAAAAGGTAAACCTATCTTTATGTTATAGTATGTGGAGAACTTGGTAGAACGCTACTAAAACTAATTATTGATAAAATAATTATGAGATTCTGGGCACGTATAGTTAAAGGTAAATCCACATAAATCTCTCATTTACTTCGGAAAGAAAAGACCAATTAACTAAGAAAGCACTCCGATTATTATTTCAGTACGTGGGTTAATTTATGTACGAAACATAATACAGTTATTTCAACACTTTGACAATGGTGGTATTGAAAAATAATATATAATTGGTGCTGGCTTACTAGGATGGATATTATTACAGAACATTGCGATGCATCCGCAAAAACCAGGTATGTTTTGTTTCTTCAGTTCGAAGCCTACCTCCTGACGTGACACGTCAGTTATTATGTAACCACCAGCTCGCCAGAGGGCGTATTTACCGGGATGGTACAAAATGGCTGCGCCCGTTATATATAGCCTCTATTAGAAACATACTTATCTGCCCTTGTTTTTCATCGTACTAAGCGGTCCCAATTAGCCACTAAATTATTTCCGGCACGTTACGCTCCAGTCGCTTACAACAAGGGCCCTTTGTTACTACTGAATTGTGGAGTAGTTGTCGACTTGTTCTTTTATTTTTTGATGTTAATAAAGTTTTCTATTACTATTATTGTTCGTCAGATTGTGTGCGATCTCCTTTTACAGAACAGAAAATGTACATTATGTTTTGTGCTCAACAAAAATACTTACGAACATGTTAAAACGGCACCTTAATAAAGTTTTGATATTAAATTTGCACGTAATATGCATGTGTTTGTGTATATATCACTGTGTACGAATGGAAGTACATTAATTTGACTAAATGACTAACTGCAATTTTCTGTATCGCTAGCTGCATTATTAACTATGACCTATGCAGTAGTTAATAATGAAACTAACAATACAGAAATTCACTTCCTCGCTTAACGATAAGGTTTCTACTGTCTGACTCGCAAACAAATCGGAACAGCGAGTCCAGTGTCATTGTCAGAAGGACATAGTGTAACAGACACAATTTATCTACCTGCAATTATTCATATTATGCACAACCATTAAGCATTCCATGGTGTGTGTGTGTGTGTATATATATATATATATATATATACACGGTTCGAACTTAACGGTCGCCCGATTGCCCCTGGCGACTGAAAACGACGAGGGGCGACTGAAAACCCACAGTAAGGTTGCCCGCCTGGCGACCGATTTTTTTTTTTTTCGTGTTTTCTCTTATAATCTGTTGCAATATTGTTGGTTTTTTAGAAAATATTATTCGGGGAAGTGAAAATAGATCCGGGCAAGTAAAAATAGAACCGGGCAAGTGAACGTGTTGTCACCACTTGCTCGGATGGCAACTCA
Source organism: Gigantopelta aegis (assembly GCF_016097555.1). NCBI lineage: Eukaryota > Metazoa > Mollusca > Gastropoda > Neomphalida > Peltospiridae > Gigantopelta > Gigantopelta aegis. Next base: position 21,240 of record NW_024533726.1, on the reverse strand, counting down.
AAAAAAAAGTTAAGCGCAGACACTGTATATATATATATATATATATATATATATATATATATATATATATATATATATATATATTATATATATATATCAGGGGTGGAGAAAAGCCCTTTTTTCCCGGTCTGGGACCGATTCTCGATCTCTGAGACCGAATTTTGTTTTTTAAAACGTGCGTTTTTGTCATTCTTGTCGGTCCGAAGCACCTGTCCATTTCTATTATTGGAACAAATTCCCATCCGTCAAGTGGACCGGCCTGCCCAGACATCGGTATCTCGTGCATGATATTTAAAATAATAAATAAATAGTGGTCAATATGGCTGGTGTTTTAGACGTTTGTGATTTTAAAGTCTGCCTAAGTATATCGCCAGTCTCTGAAGTCGGACCTACAGTCGTGTCAATCGACTGCCACTGGACTACACATTTGTCAAAGTCGCTGAGCCGGTCAAGAGATTAAACAGACATTAACGATAGCACCATTCGTGGTTTAGAGAGCCATCAAGGTATTACACTCCAATTAAAACAAAGGACCCAGAATTTGCAACTGGTTACAATCAACACCTGTCAACGCCTATGTACGGAGCTCTGTCGGCTCCGAGTGTCCTAGTCCGAAGCACGAGGTTTTTTTGTTAACAAGTGGGAGTAAGCAGAACAGCCACATGTACTGTTATCTCTAGAGTCAGTAGAGGTCAAATTTCAACGAATCATAGTCACTTCGTACCCAAATCATATCGTACCATCCATTTCGTACCATGCTGCCTGGTCATTTCGTACCCTAGTCATTTCGTACCATTGCAAAAAGTAATTTCGTACCCTAGTCATTTCGTACCAGTATATAGAAAACGAATCGACTATAGCATAAAAGAAGTGTTGTTGTTTTGTTTTTTTTAAACTTTATTGTGACAGTTTGAAAATCAGAACACGTTATTGTGCAGCATATCGTTAGTGATAACCATAATACCTGTCAACTGTTATTCTATTTTACCTGACAAGAGCCGTATATGGCATTTACTACTAACTGCCAACTTCGATTTTGTGTGAAATGACTCCAGATAATTAGTCAAAAACAACAAAACAACAAAATGGACTAACAAAATATTATTCATTTATTAGGTCTTCTTTTCAAACTTACTTATTTGCATCTTATTTGTTTAAGAAATAAACAATAACAACCATTAAAACATGAACTACCCTACGGATTGCCAAACTAGCCAATTGCTATAATGTTTATACAAAGTGGCAATAATGTTTAATCTTTTACTGATAAAATATCCCTTAAATTAATCACGAATTTGTAATTTTATGTTATTTTGTAAAAGACACTACCGGGATGATTGTTATAAATTGTTATGCCATGGCACGATATGACTTTCAGCTATGGTACGAAATGACCAGGGTACGAAACGACCAAATTAGGTACGAAATGACTATAGTACGAAATGACCATGGTACGAAGTGACTAGCAACCATTTCAACCAATCAGTGATGACGTTATTACTCTCTATGTCTAAACGTGTGCTAGCTCAGGCTGTCAAACGCTTCAACGGTGCCATCTTTTATTAATTTTCAGGACACAGTACTGAATACTTGTACTTTTTATACATATATGGGAATTAAAATTCATAACTGTTATTCCATTTTTATATTATTTATTCCATTATGTAAAATATATACAATTTGGGGGGGGGGGGGGGGGGGGGGGGGGGGGGGGGTGGGGGGGGGGGGGGTGGTTCACTGATGTGATAAAAAAAAAGTTTCATGTTTATCGTTTCACGTTCATGATTCAAGATAAAACTATACAAATGTCACTATGATTTTTTTTAAAACTATTTGGCAAATATCGTCTTTTAAATGTTGTTTTTTTATTCTTTTCTTTTTTCCCCTCCCCTCTGTTTTAGATAACTTCACTCATTGATCTCACATGTGAACAGTAATTACAAATCATATCTGTTTACAGTGAAATGTCGGCAATGGTTTGGTTACGTGCCCAAAATACCGTCAGAGCGTTAATTATAGTTCGTGCAATTTATACTTACCCTTTTAAACCGAGAGAGAGAGAGAGAGAGAGAGAGAGAGAGAGAGAGAGAGAGAGAGAGAGAGAGAGAGAGAGAGAGAGAGAGAGAGAGAGAGAGAGAGAGAGAGAGATGGCGAGATAGAATTAGTATGGAGAGAGATAAAGGAGTGAGTGGGTGAATAAATGAGTGTTGGAGAAAAATTGCCAACTGACCTCATTAGATAATAGTACTTTATTGTTGACATTCCAGTAGTTATGTTTAAAAGATACCACACAGTAATAAATTAATTACTACCATAGTATTGCTATATAAATACCTAGTTCATCAAGATTAACCTCGCGTGCAAGCACAACGGCGAGGCTTATCCTGCCTAAAGTCCGAATTAAAATGTTAACAACTACGAAAAATTGCTCTCCTACCTTTATTTTTTGTTAGATTTTACCCACATTTTGTCCAGACAAAAATCTTGAAAAAAACATTACAATGACACAGATTCCACATACTAGGTGTCACCTATATCGACTTCGCTCAGATCGCATAGGCCAAAAAGCATGTAATTTTGTGCCGGGTGCCATTTTGACTTTTTATGGAATATTCTCCAAGAGGGGTGAAAGGATATAACTTAATCTAACAATGTCATAAAATGTTATGATATAAATGCAAACGTGATGACGTCATATTAATTTTTTTTTCTTTCTTTCTTCTTTAATGATACCACTAGAGATCATTGATTTTATATTAATCATGTCACATACTTTGGAGGATTTCACCTCTCTTGAATAGTATTCCATAAAAAAACAAAATGGCAGATGACGGCAAACTGCATGTATTTTGCCCAATGCTATCTCAGCGAAGTCGATACTGGCGACATCGTTACAGTCTCATATGGGGAATCTGTGTCACTGTAATGGTTTTTTCACAACTTGTGTCTGGACAAAATTTGGGGACAATGTAACGGTAATTAAAGGTAGGAGAGTATTTATTGTAGTTGTTAAAAATTTGGTTCAGACGTTAGTAGCGACCGCAGCCGCCGCTAGGGGCGCAACTGCGTCCATATTCCGAAATGCTACGAGTTTGGTTCACAACTGGTGGTGATGTTCAAGGCCAGAATACGCTTGTTTTGATGACGATTTTGCACGTTTCTTTGGTTGTTATGACAAGTACACATCTTCCGATTGATGTATATCCTGTTTCCGAACTTGAACGACTACAAAAAGACTTTTTTTGAGGCAAGTGAAACTTTGAATACTTTTTATTTTGCCCCAAAAAGGGCGATTTCACTGAGATATTGATAAATATCAATAGTAATATAATAAAACAGCATAAATATATATTGTTTTGTAATTTTAAAACCCCAACAACTTTGTTTAATTTGACATAGAAAATATTTCAAGGGAGGTAACTCTGACCCACTGACCCGCAAAAGTGAAAATACAGAACTTCACAGCAGGGACACATTTTGATCAAATTAAACGTAGTTGATGCTTTGTCATTATTTATCCACCCATTATTAACTTTTTGGGTAGAATATATATCATACTGAAGCGTTATTTTTAGAAGACAATGCATATTGAATTCAAAATAACTTAAAATAATGTTTTGCTTATGATGACTCAGCAGTTTCTGATAGCTGAAGTTGATTTTAAAAAACATTTTGATAATGTATAACTATTCAAATATAGACATGTAAATCTATTTTCATGTAAATCATTTGAATGAGTTTAGCATATGACTGGATCAGTTTTATACAAAAGAATAGTATTAATGCAATGGAAATAAATTATTAAGTATAATACAAAGAATTTGTACTTTTTAAGTCTGTTATATTTGTAAATACATTTTTTAAAGAAAATGTTTCAGGTACCATAACTTCTCACATTGTGACACAAACTTCAATTTTTTGGTAACCAAGTAACATTAAATTCTAAGTATAATTATACTTTTTCATCACTTCATCAATGAATATTACTGTTAAAAATGGTAAAGAATTAATTATTTGTAAAAGATACTAAACTGTAAAGTAGATGAGATTAGCATATTTAATACAGGGAACATTTGTATAGCATCACGATCCACTCTGCAAGTTTCAGATATATAGCTATACAACGCTAAAACATTAAATAGTAGTTGCTAATCAATTCTTAAATTGATAGCACTGTCACTAATCAAAATTTTAAAAACAAAATGTTCTCTGTAATAATTGTGTTTTTTTCTAATTAATATTACTTCCTCATCAGTTAAGGACTAACAGATGATCCCACAATGACACGGTCTGATCTAAGAAGTACACTTAATATTAGATTATGACAGTGTATGTTACTCTCACAGTTACCGTATCTAAGATATGCACCTCTACATTTATGTGCAAAATAGTTGTACACGTTCCAATAAAATCCTCAATTGAAGTCTCAGTCTATTTATAAATAAGAAAAAAGATAATGTCTCACGATTTAATTCTATTAATGCTGGTAATCATATTTTGTTTAATGAAGAACTCTGCTGAACATTAAGTTTCTGCTTAAAATTGGCATATCATAAGTTCGGGCTAGTGAGAACCGCAAAACCACTAGCCCGCAGGGCTAGTGGTTTCAACCCCCCTCCTTATCGCTCGATCGTGGGTTTTTTGTGTTTTTGTGTTTTCCTCTCGGCTGAAATTTCGTTTAATAAATTTGATTGTGACGTTTGTCATCGAATAATATCAACAACGCAATCAGTATATAATGATAATCCACTTGAACTAGGTCTGCAAACTGCAGTAACATGCTATCTCTACATCGCCACAGTTACAGCATGCATTGTTTACTTTTCCCTTTCAAGTTTCTGGCACAGGAAATAAGTTTAATAACATGCGTGTTTTGATTGGTTGGACACGTCACGTGGTAGTTAATCTCGCACATATGAACTTGGAAATCTCGCACTTAAGAACTTGGAAATCACCAATTGCGACGACAGGTTAATCTCAATCAAGTAAACCCCGGTCATGCTTTGAATTTCAGTGTTTGTTTTATTTACCTGTTGTTTTCTAATTTTACACTTCGCTGACATGTGGTTATCGGCAATCAGGAAAACAATTTACTTTAATGGTAACGCACATGCAATGACTCTGCTTGACCTATTTGTGTATCGGTCTGGATAATGCGTCACAGCTGCCGATACAAGATGATACCTTTTTTGTTCATTAATTAACAACGGATTAGATGTCGCCGTTATATTCTTTTGATATCGGTCTGACACGGGATAATGCCCAGTATTTGAGCAATTGGCATCACCGTTCCTGGCGACATAAATAGTAGGGCCCTAAATGTATAACCCACTACCGAATACACTGAACCATCTATTACCGTGTGTCACACTGTCGTACCCTCATTTAAATTTAATTATTTTGATAGTGGGTTTAGATATCAACCATGAGTTTGCTCAATTATTTTTCCCCTGGGGGAGGGCAAACGCGAAAACGCGAATGACGATGGATCACACTTGACAAAAAACCAAACGTACAACACGACAAAAAACTGAAAGTTACAACATGATTTAAGTGTTTGTTTTATTTTACTGTTATACTCGTAAATGTGTAATGTTACAAAAAATTGTATAAAAATCCAGTTATAATTGATCAGGAATTTGGGCTAGTGCTTTATCTTGGTGGGCTAGTGGTTTTCACAAACCCACTAGCCCTGTGGCTAGTGACTTTTCAAAATATTTGTCATACTCTGGCATATGTGAGGTGGCATTATTGGTAACCTTTTGTACAGGTGAAAATAACTACATACAGAAAAAAACATTTGAAGGTGTGTTTCATCTGATGTAATGAATATTTCTATTTACAAATATTATGTCAAACTAATTACAATATTTGAAACAAAAAGATAAATAGCCATGGTCATAATGGGTATTTTTCTTTATTCCAGGAAATTTGTAGTCTCTGTGCGTCTATGAAGAAACCTGAAATGGAAACGGAGTGGGAGAGTACACATCGTTATGAGACAACTTTCAGTAGATTCAATTATACTTCAAGCTTGATGCTGTTATGTTTTCTGTTTCCAACTGTGACAGAACCTGGAACAGAAATGAAGTGTGTGACAATAATTCATAGACAAATTTAGACTAATACTCTTTCATGGATGCTAAATTTGGTAGATCTAGCCATACATTTTTTATTATAATTCAAAGTGGTATATAGTTATATTTATAATAATTCATTGTTTGAATTTGTTTTTATAAA
>NW_024533726.1:0-10000 GCF_016097555.1 Gigantopelta aegis | reverse complement strand
TATCTATGTATATAACAGTCAACCTCGAGATACATACAATATATAGATATTCATATATCAATACATACATTCATACATACATACGTACATACATAGACACATACATGCATACCTTTGTGTGTGTGTGTGTGTGTGTTTGTGTGTGTGTGTGTGTGTGTGTGTGTTATATAATATATATGTACAAGGTGTTTTTTTCGGGGGGGGGGGGGATTAGGGGGTAACGACACCACCAGAGCACATTGATTTGTTGGATGTCAAACATTTGGTAATTCTGATAAATAGTCTTAGAGAGGAAAGCTGCTACATTCAATGTGATATGCATGTACCAGTTGTCGTGCACTGGCTGTAACAAGAAATAGCCCAATGGTCCCACCAAAAGGGGTCGATCCTAGACCAACCACGCATCAAGCAAATGCTTTACCACTGTGCTATATCCAGCCCCTCCAACTTATGTAGAAACTGAAAATTAAATATTAATATGAATTATTAATCCATTATCTAACTGATTAGGGTAGATTTCCATTTCATTACAGATGTGCATTTACATTTACATTAAAAATATATTGTTATTATTTTTAAGTAGATGTCAATAATCTTACTGTATGTTTACTACCAATGTCAGTGGTAGTTTTCAGGAAAACAGACACTTAACATTTGAAGAGGGTGGATTTTACAGTATCTAACTACCAAGGTGGCATTGTCGTCCTCCACCGAAAGTATTTTTCCATTAATATGGTATATTATATTGCTTAATTCTTGGCTACTGTATATTCCAGCTAAGTAAACACCTTCTAATGTAGACATGGCAATTCAATATGAATATGATGGCTTAATCTATTATATAACTGACCAGATTTCTTATGAAGCATTTTAATTTGCATTTTATTTTATTATTGTTTTGTTTTTTTACAATAAATAGATACGAATAACCTTACTGCATATTTACTATGTCAGGGGTAGTTTTCAGAAAAGAAAATCCTTAACGTTTCAAAAGGGTGGATGTTACAGTACCTAATTACCGAGGGTACATGGATATCATCCACCGAGGGTATTTTTACCTTTAATATGGTATATTACATTACATATATGTTGGCTAATATATATTTCAGCTAAATACTTTCTAATGTAGACATGACAATTAAATATGAATATGATGGCTTAATCCTTTATCTAACTGATCAGAGAAGATTTTCTTTGCATATGTAAAACTTATTATTATTTTTTTTTTTAAATAAATAGATGTGAATAAGTTACTGCATATTTACTATCCATGTAAAGGGTAGTTTTCAGAAAAGGAGATTCTTAACATTTCAAAAGGGTGGATTTTACAGTACCTAACTACTGAGGGTGCATTGTCGTCATCCACCGAAAGTACTTTCCATTAATATGGTATATTATATTGCATAATTCTTGGCTACTGTATATTTCTACGAAGTAAACACCTTTAATCCATTATCTAACTTAAACTGATCAAGGTAGATTTTCTTTTCCTATGTAAAATTTTAATTTTAATTTTATTTTATTATCGTTTTTAAAAATAAATAAATATGAATTACCTTACTGTATATTTACTATCCATGTCAGGGGCAGTTTTCAGAAAAGGAGATCCTTAACATTTCAAAAGGGTGGATTTTACAGTACCTAGCTACTGAGAGTACATGGATATCATCCACCGAGAGTACTTTTCCTTTAACATGGTATATTACATTACATATATGTTGGCTAATATATATTTCAGCTAAGTAAACACCCTCTAATGTAGAAATAACATTTAAATATGAATATGATGGCTTAATCCTTTATCTAACTGATCAGAGAAGATTTTCTTTGCATATGTAAAACTTATTATTATTTTTTTTTTTAAATAAATAGATGTGAATAAGTTACTGCATATTTACTATCCATGTAAAGGGTAGTTTTCAGAAAAGGAGATTCTTAACATTTCAAAAGGGTGGATTTTACAGTACCTAACTACTGAGGGTGCATTGTCGTCATCCACCGAAAGTACTTTCCATTAATATGGTATATTATATTGCATAATTCTTGGCTACTGTATATTTCTACGAAGTAAACACCTTTAATCCATTATCTAACTTAAACTGATCAAGGTAGATTTTCTTTTCCTATGTAAAATTTTAATTTTAATTTTATTTTATTATCGTTTTTAAAAATAAATAAATATGAATTACCTTACTGTATATTTACTATCCATGTCAGGGGCAGTTTTCAGAAAAGGAGATCCTTAACATTTCAAAAGGGTGGATTTTACAGTACCTAGCTACTGAGAGTACATGGATATCATCCACCGAGAGTACTTTTCCTTTAACATGGTATATTACATTACATATATGTTGGCTAATATATATTTCAGCTAAGTAAACACCCTCTAATGTAGAAATAACATTTAAATATGAATATGATGGCTTAAACCATTATCTAACTCACTATGCAATGGCTTAGGACATTGACAACTGGATTGTCTAGGTTTGTATGTATGTATGTATGTATGCATGTATGCATGTATGCATGTATGTATGTATGAATGAATATCTATATATTGTATGTATGTTGGGGTTGACTATTACATATATAGACATTAAAGCACTGGCGCAGGGGATAATTACATCCTTTCTGGCCTCACAAATTGTCCCATGCCATTGCTGGGACTCGAACCTATGGCACCGAATCGCCCACAACTTGCAAACTTGCCACAATATGTTCTGAGCTATACAGACATCCATATGTATGTAACAAATCCGTAAATTAATATACTCAGTAGATGATCTTGTACCGTCGGTAGTTAAGGTACTGTAAAATCCACCCTATTTAAATCTTAAGTGTCTCATTTTCCTAAAACTATGCGACTGGATTGTTCACGAGTGCGACAAAAAATTACTACCACGAGTGCGACCAAACAAAATAACTAGTTTTGCTGGTTGGAAAGTGACCACTGCATTGACGCATACTATGACATTCGTAGTCTTAAGTTATAGCCAAGTGACCCAAGGTTTTGTTAATCTGCACGTGATTCACAACAGAATCATAATGCTTGGTCTGGTGACGCAATCAATTCTGAGAAAAATACCACGCTTTGGCCTACTGCGCTAAGGCTGAAAAGAAACAGCTTTCGCTGAACATATTTTTTAAGCAGTAAGTTTAAAATTTGAGATGTACCTTAAATAGGATATCAACTCAGTTTGAACACAATTATAATTATGTATACCGATTTAATAGATTTTTATTAGGATTCTCGTCTGATAACGGTTAATAATAACTGGAAACGAAATAACGCCAAACGACTACAAAATCACGGTAATGCGGTTCAAGACGTTTCTTTGTGGCTTCATTTCTAAGTCGACTTTTAAACACGTTCACGATTTTAAAGATCTTTAGTTTAAACGCAAGTGTAACACAATGCACGTGGCATTGTTACATTTACTTTAATTTTAACGCAAAACCTAAACTGTAATGTCTACATACGATCTGATCATCACGTCAATGTCTGGAAAGTTCTGACCCAGAGACGTGTACTTTTCATCGATTGGCGACTGATATTGGCCAATATTTATAATTCGGCATCATGTGACCGTCGTAGAAGGTGAAGGAGGGAACTGTTACAGTTACCGTTATCCTGATGATCGTGGAAGCTTTGTTGTTAATAAACTTGTATTTACTCAGGTTTCTATTCTGATGTTTTATATCATTAATATCAAATAATAAATTAGTTATTAAGAAGTACTGGTAGACTCTCGTAACACACATGCAGGCCACCCTCACCAGATGCAATGCCTTAATTCCAGTGGCGTAGCGTGGGTTGCCAGCGCCCGGGGCACAGTAAGTATTGCGCCCTCTAACCAGTGGACCGTTAGCACTCCCAGAGTCCCTTCCACCAGTCCAGAATTTTGCGCCCGGTGTAACAGCCCAAAATAGCCACTGCTTAATTTTATTGTGCGACTTTCACTCCCTTAATGGCGGACCGATCACGTGATTCTAAACATGGCCGCTCACAGTACTTTGACGTCACTGGCCAATAAACCCGTTTTTACAATGGCATGATTTGACATCCATGTCCAGCGCTGGAATTTGATGCATAATCATAATACTATTTTACTTTATCTCTATGTTGGGGTGGAGTTTGACCCTCGAGTACTCGAGTCCAATATTTTGGATTCATGAGGCCCTATTCATTTATTCATTTTAATTTATGTTTGTGTTTATATTCAATGAAGATACAAGCACGCTGTCCTGGGCACACAACTCAGCTATCTGGGCTGTTTGCAGGAAAGTGGGTTAGTTGTTAGTTGTTAGTGAGAGAGAAGAAGGTGTAGTGGTCTTACACCTACCCAATGAGTCGTTAAAGTACTGTTCCAGATATATGATATATTGAGTTATATCAATCAATATTATTTAATATGATTAAAAAAATTGATAAACAATTTAAAAACAAATTATACACCGGTATATTTACCATTTAAAAATATTCTGAAAAACAGAACCAGCTGAATTCGTTCCAGGAATTTGTGTAAGATTTGATCCGTGACGTCACGAAGGGAACTCCTTTCGATAGTCAGCGCCATTGTTCATTGCTTCTGTAGTATCTTCCAAAATAAATGGAACGCAGACGACTCCAACCATTTGATACTTTTATTATAACCGACCAAGGGAAACAACTCCCACGTAAGCGTGTACATTAATAAAAAAAATCAATGCTAAAACGCGGACGATGTTTGTCCTAATACACGAATTACGATATTACATCCCCTCCTCCTTAAGATAAACCATATATAAAAACAAAAAAACAAAAAAATCCTAAGCTCTTAAACATCTTTACTCAAACTATTATTCATACTAAAATTTTATATTTAAATGGGTACATGTAATTTCTCACTGTTCTTGTATTTGTCACCATATTTAGTCACTTTAGTGTTATTCAATGTATGTAATGAGCTTTGAATCTTATAGAAATGTTCAATAAATTTCCTTCAAATATGACTATCATGTTTGTTTTCTTTCATTTTGTTTTGAAAATCATAACGACTAATAAAACCGTCAACACAACTGTTAAGTTCAATTCTGAAAAAAACAACCCCACCTAAACACTAAAACACAACAATAAATAAAACTGAATTCACTTCATAAAGGTCACCACATATCTGGGTAGAGGAAACTGAATTCATTTCACAAAGTCACCAAATAGCTTGGGTGGACGACGATCTCTAGTTGGATATCGTTTCGTTGAAGAAGACGTCTCTGGACTTTTTCATGGTGAATTTGGTTTTGGTTCACCTTCCTCCTCCTGAACTCGTTTTATACTTTCACTTTGAAATGGTTATAGAATATTTATCCCTGTTTATTTGTTCTGAATCACCACTGGTATCTGATGTGCTTACAATGTTGTTATCTGATTGTTGTACCACTATTGTGCGAATCTGGTCAGTATGTCGACGCACTATTTTCCCTGAACTGTCGCATTGTACCACGGTATACGAAACCGTACCCGTCATCTTTTCGATTAAAGCAGGTAACCATGTTTGACCTGAACTGTAGTTCCTAACGTATACGCTTTCTCCAGGGTTGAATGTCTGTAGTTTTGCATGTTCGTCATGTTGCTTCTTCTGATGTGCTTGATGCTTTACAACACGTTTTATAATGTTTGGTTTTATTAAATCTAGACATGTGTGTAGTTTTCTTCCTTGTAACAGTTTTGCAGGTGATTTGCCAGTTGTGCTATGAGGGGTTAATCTGTAAGTAAGTAGAAATGTGGAAACTTTCTCTTCAATTGTATTTCCTGTTATTTTGACAATACTCTTTTTGAATGATTGCACTGCTTTTTCTGCAAGTCCGTTTGTAGCAGGATGATATGGAGCACTTGTGATGTGTACAATACCATTTCGTCTCATGAAGTCTTTAAATTCAATACGCATAAATTGTGGTCCATTGTCAGATACAAAATGTGGTAGTCCCTGATTACTGAATGACTGTACTTTTGTTCATACGGTATACATCTATCCACTTTGAATAAGCATCTTGAATTATCAGAAACATTTACCAAACAGTGGACCAGCACAATCAATGTGCTGTCTTTCCAAAGGTTTCTCTGGCCATTCCCAGGGATGCAAAGGTGCACTTGGTGGATTTTTCTGATGTTCTTGACAACTTGAACATTGATTTACCACCTCTTCTGTTTTGCTGTCGAACTTAAGCCACCAAATAAAACCACGTGCTAAGCCTTTCATATGCATAATTCCAAGATAAGCTCCATGCGGTTGTTGTTATATTTGTTTCTATCCCTGTGGCGGAATCACAACTCGCGACCCCCACACTATGCAACCATGTTGCACTGTTAGTTCACACTTCTATGTAAAGTAGGGCTTGAGATTTGCATCTGTATTTATCCCAGGCCACACTTTTAAAATGTACTGTCTGACTTTAGACAGGACCCCTATTTGTCCAAACATTTACTTGTTCAGATGTAACAGGAACATTTTCCAACTGATCAATCACACTGTCATCTTTGGATGAGCACGACTGCTTCACAGGCAAACGACTCAAACCATCTGCATTCGAGTGAATGTCACCTGGTTTATGTATCATTTTGTAATCATATGCTTGGAGTGTTAATGCCCAACGTTGAATACGGGGTGATGCCACTTGTGGAATCGACTGTGTCTCACTTAACAAGGTTAGCAATGGTTTGTGATCAGTTACAATCTCAAATAAATGTCCAAATATATATTTGTGAAAACGTTTCATTCCAAATATCACAGAAAGTCCTTTTTCCAGTTGTGAATAGTTCTTCTCAGTTGGTGTCAAAGCATTTTTAATAAGGTGTGATAACACTGCACCAACCATATGACGATGCATCATCTGACATGATCAGTTCTTTGGGTCAAAGTGTACCAAAAGCTTTGATGAATTTAACAAATCTTTTGACTTCTGAAATGTATCTTCTTGTGCTTTATTTCAATGCCATGGAACCGACTGACGTAGCACTTTCTGTAATGGAGCCAGGACAGTTACAGTTTTCGGTATGAACATATTGTAATGATTCAATAAGAAAAAAGTGTGCATTTGGAAATAGCGGAGAAAGGTGCTGGAAAATATAGTAGGGTGCTGGAATATAAAGAGGGGTGCAGAAAAATAAAGGAGAGCGGAGAACGTAAAAGGAGGGCGGCAAAATGCAATAGCGGGGTGGGCCGGCCGCCCTGCTTAAATGGAAGAGCGAGAACACTGGCCCAGTGTAGTATCTTCCAAAATAAATGGAACGCAGACGACACCAAGTCAGGTCAGGTCATAGGGTTTTACAAGCACATTCAGAGCAAGCTGTTGCAGCGCACGCCTGTCCTGGGCACAACCGTCCATAACCAGACGACACCAACCACTCGATACTTTTATTATTCCCGACTAAGGGAAACAACTCCCACGTAAGTGTATACATTAATAAAAATCAATGCTAAAACGCTGATGAAGTTTGTCGTAATATACGAATTACGATATTACAGCTTCTTTTGTCTTTATTATGGTTAAACGGCGTTTTTGAAAGCTGTAGCAATACAAAGCCGATAAATTTAGTCTTCACGCATTTCCTAGTAATGTTGCTGTGAGAATGCTGTGTGTGAATTTGATTAAAACAACGTGATAAGACTGGACAGGAAGAAAATGCCGGAGACCGTTGCGACAGCAGACACTTTAGCAGGGCTTCTAGACTATGGTAGCCCCACGCTCATGGCTAGTGATATTCAATGTTGGGCTAGTAAACAACTACTATTGCCATGCCCGACGGCTAGTGAAAAAAAGTCAAATGCTGCAGTTACGTCTATTTTGTAACTATATATATCCCCCCTCCCCCCCATCAAGTGTTAGTGTTTTTAAGCTCCATCTCCCTGTTTAGGTGTCATATCTCATTATTAAAAATTAATTAGTAAAATTATATTAACTTAAAGTAAAGTAGGGCTAGTGAATTTTTAATCGTGGCTAGTAAAAAAAAATTAATCACTGATCCCATGGCTAGTGGATTTTATAAAAATTCTAGAAGCCCTGACTTTAGTTTCGAACTGGCTTGTCGGCTTAGGCGAGATATGGGAATACCATGAGTTATGGTTTAAAAAAAAATATGCCGTTCTGCGACACAAAACAAATGACAACACGCCGACGCCATCCACACCGAAACGACCTTGGGATGCATATTGCCAACGTCCCAAACTACCTTATGCTTCCAACTCCGGTCAGTTTGTTTTCTCTTGCACGGTTCGTGCAGTCAACATCCGATTTGTTGTCGTTTGCATCTCGTTCATTTGTGAGGTTTTTCTTTACAGTTCGAGAACATTTTCATTAACAATAAACTTCAGACAAGTAAGTATCTTTATACCATGCTTTTGTGTCGGTCCCTTTGATTTTACCCGTGGTGTTTACCATAGACCACGGGCGTCTGACCTAAATTTTAGCGATTACTGAATGGCTGAAGAAAGTTACGCCTACAGGTCGCATATAGTTTAGCAGTAAGTAAATTACAACATTGTTTTAAAAAGTAACAATTTCACTAACATTAGTAATAAAGTTACAATATAAACCTGTAAATATAAAATAATTATTTTCTTTAAAAAACAAACAAAAAAACCCCAACCTAAACAAACAAAAATTAAATAGTTTCGATTTCTTTTCCATTTCATTATTTTATCAGTTGCAACATTTAAAAAGATACCTCCTGCACTGAGGGAGCTTGCAGCGTTCAAACAACGCCTATAGCAGGAGGTCATGGCACACAATCCACTTTTCCATGTTACACTGTTCAGAAAGCTTGAAATGTATTTTAACACCTAAAATTCAAACTTTTCTCGGGGAAGCATGCCCGGGCCCACAAATACATGCATTTTGATCCATAGACATTCGCCTCACCCCGCTCCCATTTTCAAATACACTCCGCGGGCCCTGTGTAAGTCTTCAAAAGCGCACCACACACACACACACACACACACACACACTACCTGTTAAATATATGTCTGTTATAATTATATACATGACTCAAAGACCTCCCCACGTATGGGTATCTCTCAATATAAAATCATGGCTAAACTCGTGCCAAAATATATATTACGTATGTATGGTAATTATCAAGCTGAGCAAGATATTACGTTCTCCACTTTAAAAAAAAAAATGCATTGTATTCTCCTGCTAAATATTTCACTTGTTTCCGGACACTTCATATTTCACGGATGGGTTAGGCAGCGCTCTCTCCTTGCCTATCCGCGCCTGTAATGTCAGATGAATTAGTATTCCCGACATGTTTCCCCGTATACGCTAATCGAAGCAAGCAGTCCAAGGTGGTCCCAGTAAATTGCAAAAAGTGACACATTTGCTACGTCCGATTCGGACTACAAAGCAAGGTGAAATGTACCCGCTAAAATTAAATTACAAAACTTATTTGTGACCATGGTGACGTCATGAAGGCGTGGTAATGGGGGCGTGGTACAAGCTAGTTACCTCATCCGTCACTCGATATTCGTCTAGTTAGACCATGATTATTGCGGCCATTGAGTGACTGGTGTAATAGATCCAGCCCATCGATCATTACACCCGTCACTCAACGGCCGCAATAACCGTGGTCTAACTAGACGGATCTGTCAAAAATATTCAAACGGACTGAGAGCCTAGGTACTATCGAAGCCAAGATGTGCACTATAGAAAACTCACTGGTAGATCTCCGCAGTAGTATTGACAATGCAAACGAACGCATCAACAAAGTTGAACACAGTTTGCGAGTTTTATTTGCAACACGTTGGACAAAATGAATACCGAATCTACCCAACTAAACCAAACCATTAACGGCTTGAAAACATCGCTGAAAACTGCAAACGAAGATCTTTTCCAATTGTCAAAGAGTTTGTATGAAACTCAAGACCAAAACGACTGTCTTTACGACGAAATACTTTACCTTCAAACAAGATCCCATGCGTTTTCAATTTATTTGTTCGCTGGCATCCCCGACAGGGTCCAACTGAAG
>NW_024533725.1:0-33517 GCF_016097555.1 Gigantopelta aegis | reverse complement strand
GATACTCTTTTTCTTTCCATGCCATAATAACTACATTTTTCTGGAAAGCTTTTTATTGAAAGTTGTCTTAAAATCCTTAGACTGGGGACCCTATTGGATAGGGGCACTGTCACAATTATTATAACTTTGTAACATTCATATCTTAGAATATATCTATTTAGTTAGCAAGTCTGCTTATTCATATCATTGTTTTTAGAGAAACCAGGGTTAGAAATTAATTACACCGCACGTCAATACCTTGAAAAGCTTCCCAATGTTAAGTTCGAAAAGAATGCGTAAATATACAGTTTATTATGGAACAGTAGGCATTTGGAAGGTACATAGTACCAAAATAACACTGAATATTGTTGTAAAATATATTCACACATTGTGTTGATATAAAAATGTCAAGCTAAACAATTGGAATGTATATCTTAACATACAATTTTATACTATAACGAAAATCCACTCCAAACATGGTCGATAAACCAGTGAACCAGACCTAAGTGATTAACACACTTAAAGGTAATTTGTAAACCCTACATTCTACTTATATTTTGTGAAGGATACAATGGGCATCCCATCACGAAAAAGACTAAATTGAGCAACAACCACTGACCCATGCACAAAAGATATAGAGTATGACTAGTTTGTGCTATAAATTTTCACCATAATATATACAATTAAAAAGAAACCATGCGATGCTTTACCTTACATTATACAGGCTATCAGCATTGTAGATAATCCCATTCCTTGTGGATGTATTCCTACTTTGCTGATATCGTGACTTCCACTGTTAAATTTTACCAAGCCTTCCTATGTCAAAACAACAGTAACACATACTATAGCCGTTATATGCTTGTATGCACAGTAATCAGACTATACAGAGTATAAACAGTACAAAGTATTATATACAGTATACACAGTATAGATGATACATATTGTGTATATCAAGTATATTATATATACAGGACCTATTGAGTATACTGTTTATACTGTGTGTAATATGTATACTAATTGAGTTCCACTGGTTAAAGTTGAAAGTTGTTATATCCATTGTCTGTTTAGTGTTCCTGTACATGCATGATTTGATTTTGCTAGACTGCTGCCTTATAAAGCCAGAAAGTGGAAAGCTTTTCAACAAAAAACATTCTGTGTATACAACTTTTTTAAAAGAAGATATTTCAGATGATTGTTTGGCTTGTGAATGAAATAAGAGAAAGACAAGCTCATCCATAAATAAGTACCATAACATTGTTATAAATTCATTATATGATATGGATTTAATCAAATCAAAAATATGTAATAAACGATATGCCAATTAAGCTGGCTTGAAGCAAAATCTTTAGTACTTAAGATAACGTGTGTAATCTAGACCAAATTAAATGCAGTAAAAAGACTTACCATTTCCTCATCTCCCTATATGTGGCAATCAGTGTTGAAAAATGTTTGACTATTAATTTGGAAGAAAAAACAAGCAGAAGGAAAGTGTCAATCAGCTGAAGTATTGAACTGTAAATTATGTATTTAGGCTAAAATCACGGATTGGGATCAGAGAGTTCTGATCTATTAGTAGATACCGGAACATTTTAATAAATTTAATTACATGTAAGCTTGTCAATTGCAAATAGATGCAAATTAACATACAATAGAGGAGTTATTGAGAATGTTTGACATATAACCACAGGACTATGCTATGAAAAATAAGAATGAGGAAGTTTATGCACAATAGAAAGGGAGATGTCATACTGCTTATAGTTGGTAAACATCCGAATCTAACATGTATTTTATGTTATTCTTGTTCATGATATATTATATGTCACTCCTCAATTACTTTATGAGGATCCAAAAAATGAAGGGCCATAAGAAATTAAAAATGAGAAATATTAGAATGGTAGAGATTCAAGTTTGAGGACTGAGAGCAGGTAAGGTGTAGTAGAAGTAGAAATGATGAAGTTTAATTTATCATGTTTACAAATATACCATAATCATTGAGAGTAGAGAAAAACAGTGAGAATTCATGATTACAGTATTTGAAAGAGAAAACTTTCTAAGAGTGAGCTATTAAATATGAAGTGTATAGCAAAACTAGATGAACTAGAAGAGACCTTTCAAATTCCAAAATGTATTTAGTATTTGAAGCGTTATATAATAATTAGTAAGTCATAATCCAGTTAGCAATTACCATAGACAAAATTTTGTAAGACATAGAGGTCATTTCTTGTAGTGAAAACAAAAAGGGAAATTAACAATTATTACTTTTCTTTTTTCTTCCTCTTTCTGCTCTTCATATATTTAACTATAATTATTGTGTTCTTCTCACATGCATCTGAATTCGAATATTCCATCCAAGTCATGTAGGATTCTCAAATACATCTTCCATGACTTCTACAAATTCTCCTCTCAATCATCACTATCTAATTGTACATTTCTCTTATTCTCTGTGCTTGTCCTGCTCCACATACACTTTGGGACTCAAACACAAAACCCTGACATTGAAAAATCTTGAGGGCATCCAAAAGTTTGTCTTAAAATATCCGCTCCCAAAAACTGGGATATAAAACTATGACAGCAACCTCAACTTAATTTCTAATCTGAATCTTTTATCAACTCATAGAGCATCTAAAATTACTCTCTTCATCATTAGAATAGTTTCTCTTTTTTTTCTTCATGGCATTTTTTTTACTCCAACCTTTCCAATCCTACGAGATCCTCTCGCACTATCAGCCTAACAATGTTTCAGTTCCATTCTCTCAGTCTTCTGCTGTTTTCCATATCATTTGTTCGTTCATTTGTTCTCTCTCTGTAACTCTCTGAATAGTGACTCTTTGCATAGTTTCTTTGTCTCCGTCTCTTCTTCATCTATCCTTCTTTTACTGGTAATGGCATTAATTTTAATTTGGCAATTTCTAAACTTTTCTTTATACATGCATGTTGTAATCGATTACAGCCTAGTATTGAAAGAGAAAACTCTGTCTAAGAGTGAGCTATTAAGATGAAGTGCATAGGAAACTAGATGAACAAGAAGAGACTTTCAAATTCCTAGATGTATTTAGTTTGGAGTCATAGAGCTTCTAAAATTACTCCCTTTCAAATTTATGAATGGTTTCTCTTTTTGCATGGTATATTCTTTCATTCTAACCTTTCTCAATCGTGCGAGATCCTCAAGGTACTATCAGCCAAACAACGTTTCAGTCCCCTTCTCTCAATCTTCTGCTGCCTTCATTCATTGTTCCCTTCACTTATTCTCTTTGTAATTCTATGCCTAGTGACATTAAATCCTGCTACTCATTATCATTATTTAAAACAGTGTTAAAATATAACTTGCATCTTTCATACGTAGTAATTTAATTTCTGTATACTACATTAAAATATATGTTATCGTTTTCATTTCATCATATCATACACTCTCTCTCTATATATATATTAGTATATGCTATTAAGTGCTTATATATTTATATTTGTAAAATGAAAAATAAAAATGAAATGAAAAGTAAATCTATATTATTTATATCTTTTGTGATACTTAGGGTCCATCACTGACATTATCTCAGAAGTTCAAGTGGAAAATAAAATATACTTAATTACTTACCAATTAGCAGAATTGTCCTGGTACACTATACTACCCCTATTAATGTGACCATTCTTGTGGTAGCTATGATTTGAATGCAATAATTACAAATAGCAGCCTAAAGTCAAGAGCTCATATCATTTTTTCTGTCTTAAACCAAAGGAACTATAATCTGTCACGTTGTGGATGACTGGAATCCAATTATGACTTACGTCATCGATCTAACTTAGGCGTGGCGTAGTAGTTTCAAAGATTTTGTGAATCATTTTGAAGCTTTCGTGTTCATTGTCACTGTCTCTCATCTTCTATCCTACGTTACGGTTAATGGTATTTTTGTAGTTTCTAAACTTTTATGCTGTGAAACTGGAAAAACGTTTGCGTAAGCGTTAGTTAATAATATTCAAATTTGCGTGACGTCAGACCACGACACAATGCTAACCTAGCTATTCCATAGTTAATAGCACGACTTTCACAGCGTGAACAGAGTAATGTCATTTTATCTTTAAGTAATAGTAGCAGAGTCATACTTTGAATGCATAACCTTCACTTATTAGAAGTTTAAATATTAAAGACCTATATAGGTGTAGATTGTGTAGAACAAAGGAATGATATTTCAGTATAAGTAATTTAAGCTGAAACTAAGTAAAATATGATTGCAAAGTTGCCGTTGTATATTATATCAGCATTATATAGCTGTTGGTTGCTATGACAAAAATGTTATATATATAAAATCATCATCTTTGAAACTTTGAGCAAATGTGTAATATAGTCTGGCGATTAGACAATTTGTGTCATTCCTTATGTATAGCAGTGGACAGACATGTGATGGTTTAAATGCTCCTTGTGTATTTATCCAGTTTCTTTGGATTGAATTTGTTGAATTTTCCCTTCCTCCTTCTCTATCCTATTTGCTGTCTTCTTTGTCTACTGTCTCCTCTTTTTCCGTTCTTGTTGAAACTGTCTTATCTGCTCCAGCTTTCTTCTCATCTTTTGTCAGTATATGCATCCCCCAACTTTAATGGATGGCAGTCAGATGAGAAATCATTTTTTTTATATGAGATATACAGACATGTGTTAAACCATGTGATTTGTTAGATTTTTTGTTAATTTTTTATTAACAAACATAATTTTCACACATCTTGCTCTTAGAATTGAGAATATAGAGCTACCTTGTCATCTTACAAATAGATTATATAAAAAGCACTTACAACAAAACAAACCAGTTGACCAGACAACCACTAAAAAATAAATTTCTGTCTTGATGTTTATCAAAGTATTAGCATAAAAGAAGTAATAACCGAGAAATTAATTAGTCACACAAGCAGTTACTGTGACTTTAGGTACATTTACTGAGTTTACAGGAAAAAAAAATTAAAATCTTGTTTTGTCATAGCAGTCTACTGACCTTGATTGGCATTTTGTCAAGACTTCTGATATTATTAACAGGTATATAGTAATGTCTGAAGGACTATCTCATCAGTTCTTGCTCAAACAAGTGCATAATAGCCCTCTGTTGTTGTAAAATTGACATATGCTACGAATGTAAGTAGTGTTGGCCCTTTACTCATTTTACATGAACTGGTTATATTTAATATATGGATAGTGGTATATAATTATAGTTGGTGCACACTAGCTCCAGAGCATAATCATTGATCAGTAGGCTTATTGTGGTGACAATATTGATTATATCGATTGATTATAAGAAACAACAACAAAATGTGATTGCTATAAAAAGAAAAAGAATCTGCTAATAATAAGTAATAGCACTTATAGAGTATTTATTTTTAGTTCACATCATATTACATTTAGCAGATGAGACGATGATATTTGTAGTTATAAAAAATATATTCAACAGCAATATTGTGAAAACTATTGAGCATTTTTAAACTTGTTGAATGCTATAGTTTGGACTAGCCAACTTCTATGGACCTACATTATAAAAGGAAATTTATTTCTTATGATTATCAAACTGATTCAGAAGTATTAAAATCAATTAATTTTTACAGTAGTGCATCAATAATAGTTGAATTTGGATCCTCTTTTTTGACAAATCAGTTCACTGATATGTTTTGTAGTTGCTTTAAACATGACATCTTTAATAGAATTGAAGATATGTCATGCATCATTTTAACTTAACCAAAATTAGATGGTTGCACTCAACATTATAGTTCCTTATTCTGTGGTAATCCCTTGTGTATTGGTCATTTACACACTGCAAATGCAAGAGAGAATTGAAACAATGGCTTCTTGGTCCTTTGTCAGTAGAGAAACTTCTGTTCTGATTATCACTTTTTTGGTTCAACACATCTCTTTGATGGTTTCAGAGTAGAGGTTTAGGGAAGGAGAGGTAGTTATTGAGGAAGCGTAGGCATATCCATTTAATTTCAACATTTACTAGCCTCGTTTAGAATCTGGACATCTTGAACTAACTGCTTGATAGAGGATTACAAGTCAGCAATGTAATAACCCTGAATGTCAAATCTACACTGGGACAGTGGGCTGTAGGCGGCTGCTCCTGGCAGCTGTATTTGTAGATTATGATTGGACCTGCACACACTCCTGTGCAACAATGTGTTGAACTACTCTTGGACAAGATGGCATCATGGACCATCAGCTTCCTTTGAGGCATCAACAAAGAGATCGACATTTGCATTGGACCAGATGCTTCTGATTTTAACAATGTGACAACAACTTGCAAATGAGTATGCATAAGACCATTAAAGTAGGCTTTGCTATGATATACATAAGTCTGTATGTCCAATCAATGAAGGGCAATTGAGCAAGATTCACTCTCTAATAACCTTATTCTTACATCAATGTCAATGTCAATATTATTTATATAGTGTTTATTAACTCTGTCCTCTTTTTGTTTCATTGTTTGCATCTCCTATCTTATTATCATTAGAATACTTGCGTGATTCCTTGTAATTATTAGTGTTGTGTCTGGTCAGGGGGAGTGCTTTTGGATGAGAGGTCATCACTGAAAGACAGTGTCATAGAGTAGTTATCTAGCATTTTAGTGGTGTAAAGTGTGACTAGTCCTTTGATTAAATGCTATTATGAATAACAATTGTAATTTTTATTGAACAATCAGCTATTTGATGTTACAATTGTATTGCATTATTTTATCTAGTGACAGTAACCATAGAAAGCTTTCAAATTCTTTTCTCTGTATAGATATAGCTTGTCTGTGTATACATATGGAAGAGTACTTGAGAGCCTATGAGAGGAGTTTCATGTTTAGTTGAATCTGTTACTGCGCGAGAGATATTGCCTGTTTATTATAGTATGTTCCAAGTTGAGAAGAGCCACACCAGACATGTTGAATAACTTTGCCGTTTTTAGTGCTATCGACATGAAAACTTGCACAATCGATTTAGCTGCAAAATGCGCATTTTATATATAAAATTTGGCTCTCTAGCACTGCGAGAAAGTAGCAAATTAGAAAACATCCATACATTTTCAATGGTATACCTTTCACATACTTCAAATTGCACACCTTCGAGGATTAATAATAAATAATAATTTTCGCGCCTTGAGAAGTCAATAATCTGTCACGTGAAAATTCTAAAATACAGTTCTAATTATATGAACAGATGTTCTATTATAACAATTATTATTATTAAAAATAATAACCAGGTATTGTCTTTTGCAATTTAGGCAACTATAAAGCCACCAAGGTTCTGTAAAGTTTTAACAAAGAAGGAAGACTGAGAATGCCTGATAGATTTCTGTCTGATGCTTCACGATCAAAATTCATCAACTAACAGGTGTTGTTTCAGAGATCTTGAGTCCGTTTACATCTGTTGAGTTCTTCCTAATAGTCATAGACACTTGCAATAGCCTCCTTGTATGTGAACTTAGTCTCTTTCTCTTAGGTATCTTCACGAACACGAGAGAAAAACGTGGTCTGTTCGCATGATATGCAAATAAACAAATAATGAATAAACTTAAATGTACTTCAGCACTAATTTGCATTTAGGAAATTCCTCACCTACATTCCATGCATAAAACTCCTTTTTTTAATGAAGGGCTCCTCTCAACTCGGACATATACTATAATATACCATGTACATGATAGGAAACCCACATAGGTTAATAATGATGTCATCAATTTTGCATTCACCAGACAACAATTCAACATTATTGGAACTGAACCTTCTTTGTCAGTATGTTGGTTGAATTTTATGGTTAACCTTTTGAATTACACTTTTACATTTATTAGATATAACTATTACTTGGTAACAACAGTACCATCACAATAATCTTAGGATGATTTTACAACTATATTCTTTGTTTATATATTTTCTTTTTTAAAAAAAACCATCATTAAAATTATATTGTTTGCAGTGTAAAATAATATCAAAGTTCAAAACTGGACACTAAAATAAATGTGAATATCTTCTAGAACTAACTAATATTATATATCATGGTTCATCAGTCTACTTGTGTTATATAGACCATAATATATGTAACACACAAAATATATATTATACATACTGCTGGTTTATAAGGATTATAGTATTGACTGGTACACACATCATGCCAGTCAATAACAAACTATCATACTCTATCTGATACACCTTCTATATACAATTATTATTTTATTTCTTTATCATAATTATTGTTCTTTTCTTTTCTAGATTGAAGCTATTGATAATACACAAGAACCTTTGTTAACAGAGTTAAATAATAAAGATATTTCAAAAAGTAAGCATTTTACTAACTTCAATATTCAAGTCTGTTCACTTTTTTAACAACTACCCCTCATTAAGATTTCATTATGTTATATGTACTGAAGTTATTCTTTTAAAAATTTTACTAGTTTATATAGTGTTCATTTCTGTTATAGCTTATGAGTAGTGGCCTTGTGGGTTGTTATAGAGTATGATTAATATGCTATGAATACTAAATATTATTATAGTACTGATATAATTAAAAGAACTACATCACTATTGTTATTGTATTGTTATTAGTGAGTATACTGAAGGGAGGCAAATAGTATTTACTATGCTATGTATGCCTGACTATAGTATGTGTGGCCTATTGTTGTAATATTTTGTTATTACTAACTCTTAACAAAGAAAGCACATCAAGTCAAATATTACTATTACTCTATGATGCAAACTTTGTAATAAACAATCAGGCTAAGTACTCTAATTTTTGCCCACCACAGGTTCAGCAAGGCTTTTTAATTACATACCTGGAATTCTAATAAGGATAGTATTATTATGTAATAGTTAATATGTTTACTACAAAGATTCTGTAGGAAATGGAACTGGTCCAGTTCTACGTAAAACCTGACTTTTGATAACATGTCAACATATCTGGAAAGAAAGATGAGAGAATTAAAAGCAAAGAAAACTCAAGGTTAGATCCATCACTTGAGTCATCAGAATCAGAAGACCAGCCTCTGCCTTTAATGACCAGTAGAAATTTAGTTCACTTAGCAAGCAAGGTCTAAAAACAAAAAAACTACTGTCATTTTGTTATTATATTGTTATAATTATTGCAATAATACAGTTTTGTCAAAAG
This sequence comes from Gigantopelta aegis, assembly GCF_016097555.1. NCBI lineage: Eukaryota > Metazoa > Mollusca > Gastropoda > Neomphalida > Peltospiridae > Gigantopelta > Gigantopelta aegis. The sequence continues at coordinate 24,433 of NW_024533725.1, read as the reverse complement.
CTAATTATCACTCGTTAAAGATCATTTCTTATTAACAGCCATTTTATGAATAATTTGTAATTATAGTGGATGCATAGTTGTGTACGTTGCTATGGTGATTAATGAGGACAGGAGTTATGGATTTATATTTATGACGGGTGTACTCAAGTTTTTAAGTAAGGTTGAGGTTTGAATTTAAGTATTGAGGTAGCTGTAGTAGTTTTAACAGACACACACAATGGATTCAATGATAAATCTGTAGGCTATTTATTAAGTAATTTTTAGTCATGTGTAATACTGAAATTGCAATTTGGTTTAAGTATTAAGTACTTTAAGTACCTTGATTTGACTTTGGTCACACCTTGTATGGTTTGTGCTATAAATCATATTGGCAAACTATAAAGCACATCCTACTTTGTGGAGTCCAGGTTAACGGGGAGAATATACATAGTACCCAGGCCCACCACATTTAGGGGGTCCTGTCCAAATGGAGTTCAAATAGCACTATGTTTTAATTATTGTCTATGAAATTCCTAATTACTTTTCTGTCTTCATACAAAATAAGTTGAGTTCAAATGCCTAGTTAAGTATTACTCAAATTATAACCTCAGAATATCATACAAAATGGTAGATTATATTAAGCACGCATGTCATATGGACCTGTTAGTAGTAACAATAAATGACCACATGACAATGTAAGCAAAACAGCTTTGCTCTTGATGTAGTAATGTGTAGCCATAATCTAGACTATTACTACAAACTAGTATACAATATGTTTAGATATAACAAATATGTAACAGCTTCTGACTGCCTTCAGCCTTCGTATGTAACAGTATCTACGCCTTCTGAGAGTGTGCAAGACATATATTTAGACAAGACTTTGTATTATAGACAAAGGAGACCTAAAAATGATTTTTTGTTAGATCATATCAGCTTGTCAAACAAAAAAACTGTCCAAAGATCCTCCTTTCCTACTTATGAGGTCAAGCAATTAGTAAATAGTACATCCTTTAAGCCATTCTTCCACTTGTGGGCTACTGCTACACTATTCATGTTTAAAGAGAGATATAAAATACCTTATAGCTCCAAATTTATAGTAGTTCAGACCAAAAGACAAGTAATACATACATTGACATAAAGTCTACTCACACAATATGAAGTATAATAGCCAATTACTTAATGAAGGATCAGACTGTGTTTACATATTACTTTTTCTGTTTTTACTTTTAATAAAATAAGTATTAAATACAGTGTACTTATATTTTTGCTAGTGTGTATTCCTTATTCAGTTATTTGAACAACAGTTTGTACATATATGGGGTAGCTACTATGAAATCTAAAAACCATGGTCAAAGTACTCACTGTATAATTTGTTGATTGGTACACTTTAGTCTAGCTATTACAAAATAACACATACAGTGAGTAGTTGATGTGAATGAAGTAATCCCAACGGGATGTGAGCTAAGAATTAATGGCTAAAGTAACATATAGATTGTAATTATAGTGTGAATAAACTTTAACTTTAATAGAAATGGTTGCTTTGAAATTGAATATAAATCTATAATCCTTATGTAGTTGATTTAAACGTAGTCATATGAATTGGTATAGTGGAATAAATACCATTTAGCTTGATGTCTTACCCAAAGACCATCCTGTATTTGTGTAGCAGCATTTTCCATGAAAATGACTAGTCATATAGGAAAGCATTTCCTTAAATTGAGTGATAGCTATACAAACCACCCAACTACTAAATTTGTGCTACCATTTCAAGTACATAGGTATACTAGAAGTAAAATATAGGGTTATCCCTCTAACACCTCTGATATACTGTTCTATCCTCAACTTAATGGTGACAGAATTGTTATTCATAACAATTTGTCTGATGTCTATACAATTCTAAATACAATGTACTTGACACACACACTTCAACACTTATGACCTACTGTACTATCCTTGACTTTATTATACTTCATGACAAGATTATCGCTCATATCCATTGTGAATGTCTATACAATGTTAATACATGTACTGACACACACACTTCAAAACACTTATGACCTACTGTACTATCCTTGACTTAATTATACTTCTGACAAGATTATCCCTCATATCACATTGTCTGATGTCTATACAAGATCTAAACATGTACTTGACACACACACTTCAACACTTATGACCTACTGTACATCCTCGACTTAATTATACTTCATGACACGGATTATCCTCATATCACATTGGTCTGATGTCTATACAATGTTTAATACATGTCCTGACCAACACACTTCAACACTTATGACCTACTGGTACTATCCTCGACTTAATTATACTTCATGACAAGATTATCCTCATATCACATTATCTGATGTCTTATACAAGGTTTAATACATGTACCTGACACCACACACTTCAAACGTATGACCTACTGTACTATCCTCGACTTAATTATACATTCATGACAGGATTATCCTCAATAGCACATTGTGTCTGATGGTCTATACATTATCTAAGACATGTACCTGACACATTGACACTTACAACACACTTATGACCTACTGTACTATCCTCGATAATTATACTCCATGACAGGATTATCCTCATATCAATTGTCTGATGTCTATACAATGTTTAATACATGTACCTGACACACACACTTCAACACTTATGACCTACTGTACTATCTCGACTAATTATACTTCATGACAGGATTATCCTCATAGCACATGTTGATGTCTATAAAAGTTTATACATCTACCTGCACACACAACACTTTCAACACTTATGACCCATGTTACTATCCTCGACTTAATTAATACTTCATGAAGGATTATCCTCATATTCAACATTGTCGAGTGTCTAATGAATATCTAATACTGTACCTGACCACACACTTCAACACTTTGCCCTACTGTAATATTCCTCGACTTATTATACTTCATGACAGGATTATCCTCAATCACATTGCCTTGATGTCTAATACAATGGTCTAGTTGAAATACACATTATTTGATTAACTTACTACCTGTTTAAATTAGTGTAGTCAAATTAGTTGAAAGGAACATTCTTATGCTGGGAAAAACTATAAGTTGGTAGTATAAAGCTACTTTATCTTATCTAGTGCATATCCTTTAACCTGGAGAGCCGAACGAATCCATGCAACCACATGTCCATATTTGTCTATTTCACATAAACACTGATGCTATCCTTTGAGAAAGGAATCACAGGTCCCGATAAGAAAGGTTAACGATTTACGTATCAACTGTGACACAAGGTAATGATATTATTTTTATTGAGGCTTTATGTTTCCTAAAGGAAACATGGTTATAAGAAAGCTGGCTGGTATGTTGATCCTTCAGTAAAAAAGTAAGTGGACTAAGTTTCCTATTTACAAATAACTGTCCTAATAATAGTTTTATGGTTTTAGAGTAGTATCTTGTAATTGAAACTTGCCTGTTATATTTCTATATAGTTCATAACTGTTTTTATTTCATGTTTTTTAATGGTTTTTTTTAACTTATTGAGTGTACTGACATCTGGTACACATACACTAGGTATGATAATTAATTGTATTTGTCTCTCCTTTTAAAATGGAATCATCAGAATCATTGTTTTTATTTGACTATATTAAGGAAAAAAGTAAGTCCTGTAGTTATGCACAAATAAGAATGATGATATATATATTATTCTACCAATTACATAAACAACCTTCCTTGTCACAAAGCTACTTCATGCAAATATTGTTGCGCGTGCATGACGCAGTCAAATCACAGCCTCAGTGGAAACTTTGTACCTTTCCTCCCTTTATACCATAAAAGAGAAGTCTTTGGCTCAAATTAAATCATTTCTTTCTATTGTTAGACTAACAAAAATGTCATGGTTTCTTTTCAAGTGTAGTCTTTGTTCTCTCCATTTGGACAACTTTTGGCATCAGAGACGATGAAATACTTTAAAATACCTGTTACACACTAGGTAAATATTGTACTATTCAAGCAACATATATAATAACTTTTTTAATTGGCACCCTTATACTCCTAATTAATAACATGTTATTCCAAGTAGCTAACTATATAGTGTTGAATCTATTAATGTAATATGATCTGTAAACAAGTACAAGTATATATCTACAACACTGTATTCCGTATCACAGAATACACTAATAACTATAAGAAATCTGATGTTAAGCTGCAAATTGAAATATTTTGCTATTTTTATCTTTATTATTATCCTCTTAAGGCGTCTATAATCCAACATTTTAGTGCTTCTACTTTTGATTTTCAGTGGAATTTGACTTTGACCCAGCTTGTGATACATCATTTGATATTACCCAGGTTATTACTGTGCATTCGTGGTAGTAGTATATTAAATGTATGGGAGAATGTAAACCATATTATCCAACTTTTAAAGGGTTCAAAGTTCTTTACATAGCACAGTTCAAGTTAAAACCTTATAGTTTGAATGGCGTCGATGATAATCCAACTACAAATTGCGCATGGATATTTAGCACAGACCCTCCTACTACCTCAAAGTGCTAATGATGTTGGTTTAAGAGGTATTATGTCTGATGGCTTTGAATGAAGTATTTTGTATCGGAGCGTTGGTATGACAGTGACATCTCCAATATACAATGGAAGCTCTATATTGAAGCTTAATTTCTAAAATCAGAATATCAAAAACAGGCAGTAAAAAATACAATTGTGAGTTTTTCATTTTTAAAATTACAGTATAATTATCACATTTTGTGTTAAAGCTAGTACATCACTTTAGTAGAAATTCTATAAAGCATATTTAAATAGTCAATGTCTTTTATAATATATTTGTTGGTAGCCTGCTTTTCATATTGGCCTCCTCTCTCTGTGGATTACGGTCTTGCCTATCCTGAGCCAACACAATGCCCAAGTCCACCTCTCTATTATCATCACCACCATTATCAACAGTTTCTCTTTCACTTACACTTTGGAAATTCTGCTTTTAAATGTCATGGAAGCAGCTGCCTAATGCAGAGTCTACATATCACTATGTTGCCACCATATCTGGGCAAGTACTATGTTATCGATAGTATTAGTGGTGAATGCTGTGACACAATCATGTAGTTGGTGTGGCATATTTACCCTAACGGTGCCTCAGCTTACCTTTTAAACTGCTGATATAAACAACTTTATTGTTCCGATATCTGGTGGTGATCTAACATTAAAATATAAACAGTCCTGTAGTTGCCGCTAAAGATGACTTTAATCGTGGTAAAACTGGATTATAATATTCCTATTCCACCACACTACAATCCATTTGCCAATGTGAAGGCGGGCCATCTGCTAGTGGTGGCTGTACGGATTCATTCGCCATGCCAATTAGAACACTGTGCTTTAGATTCTTTAACTGTTTCTTTTGGTTGATTATTAATTTAAATAGTTTAGTATAGGAAGAATTTTTAGTTTGTTTTTTGGATTGAACAATATTATGAAACTTATTTTGTATTTTTGCATTTTTGATAATTTGTTTTCAGTTTAGAATGTTTATAGTTTGATAGACTATGTAAGAAAGTGAATCTACCTTTGAACTAATCTGAATGGTTCATCCTCTTGCATTGCCATATATGATTAAAAAATTATCTATGGCAGCCTGACTTATAATTGTGAAACTCATCTCTTTTCAAAAGTAGTCACAATTTTCACTCAAAAAGGCTTTTTCTATGTAGATGTAGATGACAAATTGAATTTATATACACAGTTAATCTATTACAACTATGAAGACATTAATATGATTATATCAAATTGTTTAAGGTTCTAGCTAGCAATTGACTGTTACATATTCATTTCAATTGATTAGCTATAATTAATTACTATAATGCAAGTCAATCACAGTGCACATCTTTTCTTTCATGCCATAATATACTTACATTTTTACAAGGGAGCAATAGCTTTTCTATTGAAAGATTGTCATATAAAATCACTTATAGACTGTGGGCACACTATTTATATGCACTGTCACTAATTATTATAACTTTATAACGTTCATTATATTAGAATTATCTATTTAGTTAGCAAGTCTGCATTATTCATATCCATTGTTTTAAAAGAAACCAAGGCTTAGAAAGTAGATTAACGCACTGTCAATACCTTTGGAAAAGCTCATCCTAAATGTTAAAGGGGGGGAGACATGCCAAAATTCATAAATAACTTTTTTTGCATAAATGAAATCTTTGACAAATGTCCCAATTCACCCTAAAAATATTTCAATAATTTTTAAAAATTGTTATCAACTGTTAAAAGCAAGCTTCTTTTCGAAGCGCTTTCAAGTCTTCTTCTGCACAATTGCAACGTTCGTCCTATTAGGGTGGGGATCCCTTGTGACGTCACAAGGGGAGCGCTGCTAGGTGCAAAAGTAATGGCTGAAGACTTTCAAATCGATCTATCTAGTCAGTATTCCAGCACATTAAGCCTCTCCTACTCTTCTTCTTCCTTCAATATGAAGAAAAGCAGTGACCCTGCGTCATGTGTGGAATCTGACCTCGAGAAAGGCTCTGAGAACATAGTTGTTCCATATCAGTATGAACCAAGGAAAGTGGCTCTGAGTCAGAATCATCATATGACGAGTCTCAGAATGACGAGAGGTTACTAAACTACTGAATGGTTAGTCTCTTGTGTCTGTTAGTCAGCTATAATAATCAATAAGAATTAAGAAGGCTACATGAGCTATCTGAGCTAACTTCAAAATATTGTGTTGTGTTATAAACACTATTATATTTACCTGTAAGTGTAAGTGTGGACATTGTATAGTCATGCCTACTGGAGCTTAGTGCTGAACATGAAAGATTTGAACCTGTTTGCCTAAATGTTTGGGTACTACAAGCAGGGATATTCAGTTATAAGCAACATGATATAAGTACGTACAAGGTTTTATTGAACTCACTTACAGTAAGCCATTGCATACACCCAATACAGATTTATCTCCTATCAACAGTTTACTAGTTGGTGTTGGGTTGGAAGAAAATACGTGTTGTATTGCCTAGCTGTGTTCTCAACAAATTTCGGACAAAGTTTTCCATCTGCTCATTATGTTGGGGTTCAAATATCACTAACTCAATGACATTAATATATAGTTAATGACTCAAGAGTAATGATATTTATTATTTCCATAACAAAATAAATAATAAATTATTGAACTAATGTTGGAGAAGGCTGAAATGACTTCTGTGGCTCTTGATAGCAGAAGCTTTGTCAGGTTTATCATAAGTACTGCTTAAAGGCCCAGGAACATTGGAGGTTGAAGATTGAGTGCCTCCATCCATGTAGAATTGCATGGTTGCTTGAAGAAGGTCATCAATATAGTCTGGATATAACAAGAATGTAATTTTGGTTAGCAAACATTTCATAATAGATAGTAGCCAAGTCCTTCATGTTCAGTGATACAGGATATCTGTGCTTGAATCTGCTCCATTTTCTGGACTGTAGCATCTATCTCACAACAACATATATGCACTAAGCTCCAGTAGGCATGACTATACAATGTCCACACTACACTTACAGGTAAATATAATAGTGTTTTATAACACAACACAATATTTTGAAGTTAGCTCAGATAGCTCATGTAGCCTTCTTAATCTTTATTGATTATTATAGCTGACTAACAGACACAAGAGACTAACAATTCAGTATTTAGTAACCTCTCGTCATTCTGAGACTCGTCATATGATGATTCTGACTCAGAGCCACTTTCCTTGGTTCATACTGATATGGAACAAACTATGTTCTCAGAGCCTTTCTCGAGGTCAGATTCCACACATGACGCAGGGTCACTGCTTTCTGTCATATTGAAGGAAGAAGAAGAGTAGGAGAGGCTTAATGTGCTGGAATACTGACTAGATAGATCGATTTGAAAGTCTTCAGCCATTACTTTGCACCTAGCATCGCTCCCTTGTGACGTCACAAGGAGCGCCACCCTAATAGGAAGAACGTTGCAATTGCAGAAGAAGCCTTGAAAGCGCTTCGAAAAGAAGCTTGCTTTTAACAGTGATAACAATTTTTAAAAATTATTGAAATATTTTTAGGGTGAATTGGACATGTCAAAGATTTCATTTATGCAAAAAAAGTATTTATGAATTTTTGGCATGTCTCCCCCCTTTAAAGTTCTGAAGATATGACGTAATCACTATACAGTTTAATTATGGAACAGAAGGCATGTTGATTATACATAGTATAACACAAATAACAAGTGAATATTGTTGTAATAATATATTTCACACATTGTGTTGATATAAAAATATCAAGCCTAAAAATTTGGCATATATATCTTAACATGCAATTTCAGGACTATTTTACAATTTACAAGAACATGCGATGCTTTACTTTAATACAGTGCTATCAGCATTTGTAGATAATCCCATTCCTTGTGGAATTTATTCCTACTTTGCTGATGTCGTGACTTCCACTGTTAATTACCAATCCTATGTCAAACACAGTACACATACTATAGCAGTTATGTGCATTGTATGCACAGTATCCAGACTATACAGAGTATAAACAGTACACATATTATATACAGTATATACAGTATAGATGATACATATTGGTATATCAAGTATATTATATATACAGGACCATGCTGAGTATATGTTTATACTGTGTGTAATATGTATACTAATTGAGTTACACTGGTTAAAGTTGAAAGTTTGTCTATCCAATTTGTCTGTTTAGTGTTCCTGTACATGCATGCATTTGAATTTTTGCTAGACTGCTGCCTTATGAGCCAGAAAGTGGAAAGCTTTTCACAAAAAACATTCTGTGTATACAACTCTTTTAAAAGAAGAATCTCAGATGATTTGCTTGGCTTTGTGAATGAAATAAGAGAAGACAAGCTCATCCTAAATAAGTACCATAACATTGTTATAAACTCATTATATGATATGGATTTAATCAAATCAAGATTATGTAATAAACAATATGCCTTAAACTGCTTGAAGCAAAATCTTTAGTACTTAATATATATGTGTAATCTAGACCAAATACATGCAGTAAAATGACTTACCACTTCCTCAATTCCCTATATGTGGCAATCAGTGTTGAAAATGTTTGACATATTAATTTGAAGAAAAACAAACAGAAGGAATGTCAATCATTGGAGTATTGAACTGTAAATTATGTATTTAGGCTAAAATCACAGATTTGGTATCAAAGAGTTCTGTATCTATTAGTAGATACTGTAACATTAATATGTCACAGGAAAATTTAACTACATGTAAGCTTGCAATTGCAAATAGATGCAAAAATTAACATACAATAGAGAGTTATTGAGTATGTTTGACATATAACCACAGACTGTGCTATGAAAAATAAGAAATGAGGAAGTTATCACAATATGAAAGGGAGATGTTATACATGTTGTAGTTTGTAAACATCTGTTTATGTATGTTATTCTTTTCATGATGTATTATATGTCATCAATTAGTTTATGAGGATCCAAAAATGAAGAGCCATAAGAAATTAAAAATGAGAAAGATTAGATGTAGAGATCAGTTTGAGGGACTGAGAGCAGGTAGAGTGTAGTAGAAGTAGAAATGATGAAGTTTAATTTATCATGTTTTACAAACAGACATAATCATTGAGAGTAGAGAAAAAAAGTTGAAAATTCATGATTACAGTATTTGAAAGAGAAACTTTCTAAGAGTGAGCTATTAAAGAATGAAGTGTATAGCAAAACTAGATGAACTAGAAGAGACTTTCAAATTCCTAAATGTATTTAGTATTTGAAGCGTATATAATAATTAGTAAGTCATAATCCAGTTAGCTAATTGCCATAGAACAAAATTGTGTAGACACAGAGGTCATTTCTGTAGTGCAAACAAAAAAAGGGAATTAACAATTATTACTTTTCTTTTTTCTTACTCTTTCTGCTCTTTCATATTTAACTATAATTATTGTGTTCTTCTCACATTGCATCTGAACTCGAATATTCCATCTATAAGTCATGTAGGATTCTCAGTTACATCTTCCATGACTTCTACAAATTCTCCTCTCAATCATCACATATCTAATTGTACATTTCTCTTAATTCTCTGTGCTTGTCCTAATCCACATACACTTTGGGACTCAAACACAAAATCTGACATTGAAGCCTTGAGTGCATTCCAAAGTTTGTCTTAAAAATACGCTCCAAAAACTGGGATATAAAACTATGACAGCAATCTTCAACTTAATTTCTAATCTGATTCTTTTATCAACTCATAGAGCATCTAAAGTTACTCTCTTCAATAGAATAGTTTCTCTTTTTTCTACATGGGATTTTTTACTCCAACCTTTCCAATCCTACGAGATCCTCTCGCACTATCAGCCTAACAATGTTCCCTTCTCTCAGTCTCTGCTGTTTTCCATATTCATTTGTTCCCTTCATTTGTTCTCTCTGTAAACTCTCTGAATAGTGACTCTCTGCATAGTTTCTTTGTCTCCGTCTCTTCTTCATCTATCCTTCTTTTACTGTTAATGGCATTAAATTTTGACAATTTCTAAAACTTTTCTTATACATGCATGTTGTAATCGATTACAGCCTAGTATGAAAGAGAAAAAACTCTGTCTAAGGTGAGCTATTAAGATGAAGTGCATAGGAAACTAGATGAACAAGGAGAGACTTTCAAATTCCTAGATGTATTTAGTTGGAAGTCATAGAGCATCTAAAATTACTCTTCTTTTCAAATTTATGAATGGTTTCTCTTTTTTTGCATGGTATTCTTTCATTCCAACCTTCTCCAATCGTGCAAGATCCTCAAGGTACTATCAGCCAAACAACGTTTCAGTCCCCTTCTCTAATCTTATGCTGCCTTTTATTCACTTGTTCCCTTCACTTATTCTCTTTGTAATTCTCTGCCTAATGACATTAAATCCTGCTACTCATTATCATCATTTAAAACAGTATTAAAATATAACTTGCATCATTCATACGTAGTAATTAATTTCTGTATACTACATTAAAAATATATGTTATCGTTTCATTTCATCATATATCATACACTCTCTCTCTCTATATATATATTAGTGTATGCTGTTAAGTGCTTATATAATTATATTTGTAAAATGAAAACGAAAATGAAATGAAAAGTAATCTATATTATTTATATCTTTTGTGATACTTAGGGTCCATCACTGACATTATCTCAAGAAGTTCAAGTGGAAAATAAAATATACTTAATTCAACCTCAACTGGATAGATTATATTAAATATAAAATTCTATACACAAATAATTGACAATTGCAAAAAAAATGCTAAGAATACTGACAAAAGATAGAAAGAAAGCTGGAGCAGATAAGACAGTTGCAACAAGAACGGAAAAGAGAGGGAGACAGTAGACAAAGAAGACGCAAATAAGATAGAGAAGGAGGAAGGGAAAATTCAACAAATTCAATCCAAAGAAACTGGATAAATACACAAGGAGCATTTAAACCATCACATGTCTGTCCACTTCTATACATAAGGAATGACACAATTGTCTAATCACCAGACTATATTACACACTTGCTCAAGCTTGCCCAACAAATTCTATACACAAATAATTGACAATTGCAACTGCTAAGAAATAGGTAAATGAAATGAATCATGACAAACATTTCTGACCTATTAATATCCACTACAAGTTTACTGGTAATGCATTGAAAAATATCACCATTCGTTAGTTAGAATGACAAAGTTAGTAACAGCAAGTTAAGAAAGTATGAGACTCCAGTCCGGGTTCCCTATAGACAATACAGAACAAACATGTTGATATTGACTTGATAGTTTCAATTGCAGTGATCGGTGAAGTAGCAGAATCTAAGTATTCTCAAAAAATTATACCGGTAAAAGGGAATATTATATATAACTTCTCTGTGGCCATGCATATGAGTAGCTTTGTAAGATAAAAGACTAATTAAAGAGTAATGGTTAGATGTCTAATGTATCAATTGAAGTATATATAATTGTGCATGTTATACATGATAAATTGTAGTAATTAGCTCATGACAGTAAATTAATTAATTTAAATGTTCAGGGGGTACCTTGATGATGGCTAAAGAATTTTTATTTTAGGTTTTATTAACACATATAATGAAATATAATAAAGCAATCAAAGCTAAACAGATATATTGGTAATTTGAACATATATGAAACTACTAATGTAGTCATACTTTGAATGCATAACCTTCACTTGTTAAATATTTAAAACCTATATAGGTGTAGAACAAGGAATGATATCAGTATAAGTAATTTAAGCTGAAACTAAGTAAAATATGATTCAAAGTTGCATTGTATATTATCAGCATTAGCTGTTGGTTGCTATGACAAAAATGTTTTATATAATAAAATTCATCATCTTTGAAACTTGATATGTGTTGTTCATTATATTAGTGTAAGAGTCCACGCCCTTTTAGCTTATCTTTGATTTCTAGTGTTTCTATCATGTGCAGACTTAAAACGAAGAAGAAAAATATTTATAACTTTGATATTACTTGTTATATTTATTGTTTATACTTATTGTTACACGTGTTGTAAATACATCGCCAGCTGTATCGTCTATAGAATGGAAGATGTTTGACAGAAAAAACCCTGGACCATTTTCAGAGAGAGAGTTGCAAGAATTTGAGAAGGAACCCATATAGTTCAAGAGAACGAACTGTCCCCTGCAATCTGTAAAATTAACTCCCAAAAATTTATAAATGGTGTTCCAAAAGATTTTCAAAGACGTTTACTGGTGCCTCAAGACTAACTTGCTATTCAGGAAGAGAAGGAGTGTTTCATAACAATATACAAGCTTCCTTAATGTTCTTTGCTGCTTATGTGATAATCATAGTGCAATGTCTTCTGATCCAAACCTCACAAGAACATTAGTATGGCAGTGTCCACCTGATACACTATGTGGTGGACTGTCTGACAGATTAAGAGGAATGTCATATGCTCTTTTGCTTGCTATGTTAAGTCACAGAAGATTAGTGCTAAGTTGGGAGTCAGCAACTGAAAGAACTTACTTCAAACCAAACATGATAAACTGGGCAGATGATTACCTAGAAAAAAAATCTTAATTATGAAGCAATCAACATGATATTTCCAGATGCAATTCAATTTAATGTATTTGCAAGGGAGTACTGATCCATTTCTGTCAGAGACAAAGGATAACCTCCATAAATATCTTAATTACATATCTGGAAAGAGACATCTTGTTATTATGAGATCAAATCTAGAAGTGTTTACTATTTTAAGTAACTTCACGACATATAATCAGCAATGGCTAATAGATGGGCTTAAAATGGTTGGTCTGTATAACTTGTCTAATAATGAATTAGATGACATTTTGGGCATCGTTTTCAGATACTTGTTTAAACTTGACAGTGAACTAGTCAAAGAACTATCCAGAGCAAAAGTAGCGCTAAGAATAAATGACTATCTTACAGCAGCAGTACATTTAAGGACAGGATTTGTTGGAAATAAAACTCATTCACGATTCTCATTACAAAATGATAAGAAAGAAAGATGACTGGAAGTCTGCATTAAAATGTGCTGTTTCTAAAGCTGATCAGTTTTTAGGTCAGAATAGACTGATATTCTTAGCAACAGATTCAAAGTTGGTCAAAGAAATGGCTATAATAACATATGGAGCAAGGTTTAGAACACTGATATATTCTTTGTTGCATGTAGACAAGATTAATAAGGCAAAGATACCACCTCACAAAGTCAAAGAAGGAGTACTGCATTCGCTTATTGATCTACTTCTTCTTGCAGAATCTTATGTACAAATAAGAGGTGATAGTGCCTATTCTTGGGTTGCTGGTTTTCTATGTGGAATAACCAATGAGCACCTTATCAGTACTGGTAACTGTCAGATGGATAACTTAAGCATTCATACACTACTGATATATGATAATCCATGAACATTCATACAACTATACACAATATTGAATTGTGTAATGTTTTGACATATCTAATACTTCCATGCCACACTCTCCTATTTGCTACTAGTACAACTAGCTATATACAGTTAAATTTCTAAATATATTGTTTTGTTAATATTGTATAATTATTATTAAGTTATAGATAGCTACATATATAGTAATCTGGGGTACCAGAGTGGGTGGAGGTACTAAGTTATAGTGGAGAGGATAAAGCTGATTCATAACAACTATATAGTTGCTTCATCAATACATTAGATAATAAATATTGACAGAACAGTGGTGTATAAGAGCCACTTAATTGGCCTTTACTAACACTGATCATTAGCAACAACTATAGTATTATATATATATATATATATATATATATATATATACATGTTAAGATGTCATCTTTTATTAAAGAACCAAAACTATGCCCATTATTTACCAAACTAAAAACAATGTAAGTCTCTCTGTTAGTTTTCATTACAATCTAATCAACAACTTGGATTATAATAGTGACAAGATAATGTCACAACTCACCAACATTACATATGGCTGGTTATTCTGTTGATAATATTAGTTTATAAACCACTCATGGCTATCATTTGCAGGTACAGACTTTCTCATGTTCGTTAATGATTTAGTTACCATAAAGATTTTATTTCATACTCACAACAGTGATCTGTTTGCTTTAATGTTATTGTATCTTTTATACTTTGCGGTAATAGAAATGGAAAATTAAAACACAGGAAACAATATATATTGTAATACTTTTGCTACTACTATATATCTTATAAAATAAATTATATTAGATAAAACAGATGATCAGTACTACAATGATGTATTCATCCAGTAGTGATTCTCGTCTCATAACCACTGACACTGAAGTAGTTTTACATATGACAGCAGGAGATCCAGGATAAATTGAAGGAAGTTCCATATTGTCAGAATTGGAAGGTGGCGGAGGCTTCTTTAACATGTTTTTGACTTTGCAAGTAATCGTTGTAAATGAGACTTAAGACATGATCCCAGACATGAAAAAGGACAATACCACTGAATACAACAAATGCTACTGATACTAAAACAACACTTACCCAAACACTGGTCTTGACATGGACTTTTCACAGGTTTGTACATTTATATATGCCATAAACATGAGGTTAAGAATGAATGACAACTCTAGACAAACCAATGGAAATTGTCGATATATTCCCCTTAAAAGGAAGTACATTGATGTGATAATAATTAAAAGAGATATTAAAAAAATCCAAGCTTATAGTAGCATCGACGTCTTAAAGATACAACAAGTGCTAAGACAACACGAACTAGCAGTAAAAATCCAGTCCAAAAACGACACTTGTCTTTATATGGACCTCCATATGCATCAAAGAAAGGCTTCATATATGCAGACAACTTTTGGCAGCAGCACATGTACTTTGACCAAAGGCCCTTCAAATAACGGTTATAGTGAGAAGGTAAAAGGTGTATGGAACAATGAGTAAAATGAGTACAACCAAACGAGAACAGGAACAATGGTAGATGACAACCTCCAGATTTTAGATAATGGACATTAGCATCAATATACCACATCAATAATGTAACATTATTCTTACCATTACACTGAATATTGCTGTAATGAAGGATCTGGAATACATTTCGTATTAATTTAGTATAAGAGAGAAGGATCATAGTAGCTAGTACTTGAATTATTTGTCTTCCTACAAGTCGAACTACTTTGCTGGAATATCGTGTAATATTATGATAACAATTAGAAGAAACCAAACATAGCCTGGAAAGATAAACTGAAGCCATGCCTTACTACAAGAGTCCATTCCATCATAAAACAAGTATCAATACCAAGATCTAAATTGAACCACGAAATGAATTGACTAAGAATTACAACAGGACCGTTAAGAAAGAAGATGGGTTCGTATATTTTGACAATATTAGCATAAAATATAAGTCCATTGATAGTACCAACAGACACAGTTAGATTTAAAACAATGAGGAAAGCTACAAGTGCTACACCAGCTAGAGCAAATGGAATAATAAGAGCTAAGTAGTCATTAGTACATTCTCCACATTGATTGGAACCTAACATGAGGACTGAGTCCTTCAGCACATTGTCCACAGAGTAGGCCAGATCGATGAAAAAAGACATTGTGGATCAGGTGAAAATGATTCTAAAATGAATGGTACTGTCATTACAATAATCAAACGGACAATTTGGATAAACAATAAGACAGTCTGAATCATTTCTATAACCAACCACATCTCACCATCTCTAGATATAATTTGTGTGTTAATATCACAAGTTATAAAAGATGTCTTTAATTCAGATCTGCAAACACAAAATGTTATTTATCAATGGAAATCCAATTGGACAGGGCTCCATAGTAACATTGATGATTTTAGCTAGACTGTCAGCTGTAGGTTCACTAACTGAACTTTCAAGTATTACAAAAACTTTTTGTGTGTTCAATGATTCATGATTTGGTCTTAAGTTAAAGGTTACATTGGTGCAAGTTGCATTTTAGTCTATTGTTATTAGTTTGTACATTGTATGAGTCATCTGACGAAGTCAATTTTATCACACCTTTTGTTAAACCATCCTTTAAACCAACAGTAGCAAGAGATTTTTGACATTAATCCCTGGCATGGCATTTATATTAAATTTTAATTGAACAATATTGTCTTCCTGATACACAAAAGCATACTTGAATAGGATCTGATGACACTACTGATAGACCTGTCTGTTGAGGGTACTTGAAAAATTGATCAAAGTGACCTTTGTTAAAAAGACAAGATTCAATATTACCACCATACAAGACATCACTGATGTGCCAGCTGTATGTTGACAAAATAAAACATTGCTCTTGTGTAATTAGATATCACTTTAAAAAAACAATCAATGGGTATGTTTGCAGCAGCAACTTGAGACACAAAAACTCCTCCACCAGACTCGGTTGCATGATTATTAATAAATGATACATTTGTCAGTTCTTTTAGTATTATTTTGATGAATCATTATAAGGCAATACCTCCACCGAAAATGCCTGAATTGTTAACAAATTCACTATCTTTATCAAAGGTAAACAGACAATTCGAACCAATTAAACCAGTTGTTTCATGATTTTTAACCTCAATTTGTTCAAATGTAACATTATGAATGCTCACAAATGCAATAGCAGCTTGAAATTCATCTTGTCCATTGATTTTTTTTGTTAGAATCAAATGACACAATTGTAAACTGAAAAGTAGGTGTTGGTGTAATTTCAAAGGCATTTGATACATAAAGAACCAGTCCTGATCCAAGATAGCCAGTATTGTTATATATAATACAATTTCTAAACTTAATATTACCAGAGCCACGGAACCAAGCCATTGCCACTCTCCTCCAAATTTCTGAGCAACATTATGTGAAAAAATTGCTGTTTTCAATAACTATTTCAGGTTCATTATCAGCAAAATGCACCAAAGACATTACCACCTCCAAAAGAACAGTTGAAAACTAATGTTTCACCATAAATAATTATTGTATTATTTACAACTAGGGAATAGTGGCCATTGTAAACTGAAAAATGAAAGTTGCCCCTACCATTACCAATGTTATGGTAAAGCACAACTGAGTCAATGTAAAATTGCATATTGAATGTTGTTCTAAGTTCAAGACAATACTTAAACCACCTCCAGGTTCATAAAATATTTCATTATTTTCGTTTATTGTACAATATTCAGGATTCAAGCCAAATGTAAAGTTTGAGTGCACAATATTAACTTTGTACAATGCTTTAGTTGTGAATTGCTTAAAATAGACCAAAATAGCATTGCCTCCAGCACAATGTGGACATATCTGAGTAGGTCGATTATATGCAAATGAAGAATTAGCTATTAAGACATCAAAGGAATTTATTAGAAGGAGACCGTAACCTGAACCATTCTGGACTGATACACGTTCCAACGTGATATCATAGACAATAACGAAGAGTAAGCTAACATTAGTTTGTCGGTAACTAATGTGATTACCATAACCACAGTTTGCTATTGTTATCGATTTTACTACAACATTTCTGCTCCAAAAGAAATTAATGCCTCCAATGTAACTACTGCACATTATTACTGAGGTAGATTGCATAACGTCTCATGAAAACCTTGTTCTATACTACCTTGTCCTGTAGAGTTAGATTACTCACATTACTAATCCTTAAGGGGTGTTGTAGAGTATGAGTACCATTTAGGAAGTAGAAGATTGCGTATCAGTGAAGTAACGCTTGTAATCAGCGGCGTAGAAAGAGAGGTTGTGACACGGTAGGTCAATAGTAGGACAAGAGTTTGAAGTTGAAGAGACATAATATTCAGAAGCAGTAACATATCCGCTATAGATATGCAGCATAAACGATGTTATAAAATATAATACGATACCAATTCATAGTAATACCGTATTGAAAAGAACTTCCAGAGAGAATCAAAATAGACGTCGTTTTAGAATGGTGATTGAGTTCGTGACGTCGCATAAATCTCTATTTAACGGTCTTGACGTCATCTATTCAACATAACTCCTTGATCACTTCCTTAATAAAAGTTATTACAAGGGATTAGTTGGTTTTGACCCGAAGTTTGTTGTATGGCCCAGATTGGAGTTGGAACATAAGAAGGGAAATTTGAACTTAAGAAAGTTGTACTATTATTAATTGCTACTTTTACAGAATTTCCTCTTTAATTTGCCCTTGAAACATGTCAGCATACTGTAGCAAATGTTTATATTTGTATGCACCCTAAACCAAACCTTATGACACATCGTGATGTCATCATATAGTACAAGTTACATCATCATAGAAGTTACACCAAGAAGGACCGAATATTAGAGAAAGCCATTCCAAGAATTGTTTATACTAATAATATTAATATCAAGAAACAAAAAGATGTTGTGGTTCCTTATGGACCTTTCAATAAAAATTACTCACATTAGTCTAGACAAGTAATTCAACTACATGGCTCTTAATTTGATATTATACAATGATCTAAGTCTATATGTAAATGTTTACATGTCACACAATGTCATATTACAAATTAAATAGATTAAAGTGATTCACAAAAATTGGCAGTGATTCGAAACCACGCAAAATAGATTTGGCTAATGATGTAACTTAATTTAATTATATAGTGTGCATTGTGTGTATATATTTCTATTATCTTGGGAAATGCATATCTCATATACATACTTAGTTAAATGCAATGCTAAGATCACCAATGTGATCAATTTAAGCTTTAGTAATGCTAGAATATTTATTATAGGACAATACACAATGACAACTCTTAAGCTTCTTTAATATCTTTTATAGTATTATATTGTAGAGTTCGATGACAAACTAACTTCTAATGATGAATAAAAGCAATCAGTGTTTGTACATACAAATATAAACATTTGCTACAGTAGTGCTGACATGATTCAAAAGCCAAATTAAAGATCAAATTCTGTAAAAGTAGCAAGCAAATTTTAATAATAGTACAACTTTCTTAAGTTCAAATTTCCCTTCTTATGTTCCAACTCCCAATCTAGGGCATGCAATAAAAAAACAAATTTGGCAGGAAAGGTATGAAATGTTCAATAGAAGTGTATTAATTGAATTATCTTATCAGTTCATTCGTCCATAGTACTCTAAAGCCCAATTGGATAGTTCAATTAATACACTCCTATTGCACATTTCATACTTTCCTGCACAATTTGTTTATTGTATGCCTAGATGGAGTTGGAACATAAAAAGGGAAGAAAGTGAAGGATTAGAGGCATATAACCCTCTAGTCCTACACAGCTCCCCATTTGGTCATCGACTATCTTAGGAGTAAAATGAGTCAGACTAAGCTCAACATTATCATGCTGCTGCACACTCATAAAGAGCTAAGTGACAAGCTTAACTTTTTCGAAATAGTTACAGAACTTATTATACTCTGTCCGAGTCGAGAAGGGCCTTTTATTAAAAAAAAAAAGTTTTATGCATGTATATTCCTTTCCTATTAAATGCAATTAGCGTTAAAGTATATTTTAAGTTTATTCATTATTTGCTCACGTGCATGTCATTCGCGTTTTCTCTCGAAGAAGGTTGTTGGGAGTGTCTATGACTATTCAAAGAACTCAAACAGATATAAACAGACTCAAGATCTCTGAAAACAAAACACCTGTTAGTTGATGATTTGATCATGAAGCCATCAGATGGAAAATCTATACCTCTATCAGGCATTCTCAGTCTTCCTTCTTTGTTAAAACTTTTTTACAGAACATGGTGGCTTTATAGCAGCCTTAAATCGCAAAAGACAATATCTGGTTATTATTTTAATAATAATTGTTATAATGGAACATCTGATCATATAATTAGAATTGTAATTTAGAATTCTCACGTAATAGACGAAGAACTGTCGACCTAGAATCAGGGGAATGCAAAAGGTTTCCCAGATACTCTACAGTAACCTCATAAACATGAAAAAACAATAACAGTTACATAAATCCTTCCAAAGAGAGCTTTTCCTTAAGCTTAATGTCAGTCAATCTGGAACTTATCTGTTCCTTTGTGGATATTGAGGAGGTATCTCCAAAGGGCTCCATCATGGTTTATAATCAATTTGTGGTGTGAGCATTTGCTAAAAATATTCTGTTAAAGTATATGCTGGTGAATTGGTTATATTCGTCATATCAAAACTGTTGACACGGACAACCTGCTTTGGCTATTGTTGGTTTTCTCTACTATATTGGATATATATACTCATTAACCACATCATCCTTCTCTGCAGCAAGGATCTAGCCTTAGTGCTGTTGGCAAAGGCATTTAAAAGTCCCTCCCTGTTTATAAATATATACATATTGTGGTAGTTTAGATTCTGAAATTCCCTTTTTACTTTCTTTGACATCAGCATACACACTCTTGCTACATTTACATACCCCTATGCTACATGATTTTGTAACGTCAAACACCTACGCAATTAATCAATCATTGTGTCTATTTAAGCTGACTGGGAGATATTCAAATTATTATTATTTTGTGATATTCAGTCAAAACACTATATTGGACAGGAAACGAACAGGCCAGTCACTGACGTTGACCAGTGCTCCTTGCAACACTAAGAGTTGTCTATACTTTATTTGTGACCGCACATCGAACACATGTTTTCTAGTGGATACGGGAGCAGAAGTTAGTGTATGCCCTCCGTCTCGATTTGACAGGCAATGCAAATCTAGTAATTTAACTCTTCAGGCAGCAAAACAACATTTCAATTTGCACCTACGATACCAAGCTGATTGCACTAATGTAGGACTATGCAGATCATTCAAGTGGGTTTTCATTATAGCAGACGTACAGTATCCAATTATAGGTATTGACTTCTTACAATGTCATAAACTACTAGTAGATGTACACAATAAACACTTACTTGACACAGTTACTCACTTACAAGTAAATATACTGGCCTCATCTTTACAACCCCTCAATCTTGTTATCTCTTCTCTCTCTATTCCTACCAAAGTTCAAACTATACTCTCAAAATTACCCTGATATTACTCAAACTTCTAACACTATTAAACCCATTAAACATCATATTAACATTATATCACAGCCAATGGTCAACCAGTTGCATCACACCCAAGACACACTTGTCACCAGAATGACTCAAGGCAGCTAAAGAGGAATTTCAACACATGATGGACCTAGAGATCATATGCCCATCATCAAGTAGTTGGTCATCAACCACTACATATGGTCCCAAGACAGACCCCAGGCGACTGGAGACCTGTGGGGATTATCGCTCATTAAACTACACCACAGTTCCAGATAGATACCCCATCCCACACATACATGATTTCACTGCTACACTTCATGGCAATATTGTTTTCTCTAAAATTGATTTAGTCAGAGCCTATCATCAAATTCCAGTGGCTCCGGAGGATGTGCCTAAGACTGCCATCACCACTCTTTTGGTCTTTTTGAATTTGTAAGGATGTCATTTGGTTTATGTAATGCCGCTCAGACATTCCAGAGGTTTGTAGATCAAGTCTTACAAGGACTGACCTTTGCCTATGCATATATTGATGACATACTGGTTGCAAGTTCATCACAGGAAGAACATATACAGCACTTAGAGACAGTATTTCAACGTTTAAGTGACTATGGACTCATTATAATATAAACAAATGTGTGTTTGTTCTAACTCTTTACATTTTTTAGGTCATTATGTTGATGCCAACGGTATTCGTCCCATTGAAACTAAGGTACAAGCCATTACAGAGTTCCCCAAGTCACAATCAACGAAAAAACTGAGACAGTTCCTGAGGCTTAGTCAACTTTTACACAGGTTTATACCTAACTGTGCACACATTGTACATCCATTACACACACTGCTAAAAGCTAACGAGTTGATTTGGAATGAAGAAGCCTCAAAAGCCTTTGAAGATATAAAAGTTTGCTTACCTAAAGCCACAATGTTATCACATCCCAAGTAGGTGCTCTCAGTCCATTATGTCAGATGCATTAACCACAGCTGTGGGAGCGGTTTCTGCAGCAATTTGTGGATGGAGTTTGGCACCCAATTTCTTATTTCTCCCACAAACTCTCCTCAGCTGAGACTAAATATAGCACATTTGATAGAGAACTATTAGCCATATATTTTGTCATCAAGCATTCAGGCATTTATTGAAGGTCATGAATTTCATGTTTGGATGGACCATAAACCTCTCACATTCTCATTTGCTACTAATTCTAATCGTTATTCAACCTCGTCAAGCATGTCAACTTGACTTTATTTCACAATTCACTACTGATATCAGACATGTGAAAGGTTCTAACAATCCAGTGGCAGATGCACTGTCACGAGTTGATATTAAATGCATTGCAACAACCCAATGATATTAACTTCACAAACAATGGCAGTAGTCAAAACACACTGATCCAGAAGCATTTAGAAATGTTAAATCATCTCTTGCCTTAAACCTGACTCAGACTCTTATTTTTTTATCAACTGGTGATACTTCATTAATATGTGACACGTCTACAGCAGAACCACGCCCTTTCGTACCAGCTAGTTTCAGACGAGCAGTATTGACTCCTTAACATTCATTATCCCACCCAGGTATAAGGGCCTCACAAAAGTTTTTCTCTCCTGGTTCGTCTGCCCAGGAATTAACAAGGATGTTCGACAGTGGTTCAGTCATGCCTAAGTTGTCAGCGGTCAAAAGTACAACGTCACAACTCTTCTCCTTTAGCAAACATTCAGCAAATCAGTTGCTAGGTTTGATCAAATACAAAACATGACATTGCTGGCCCCTCCCTCCATTAGTTACTTATTAACATGCATTGACTGTTTTACTCGTTGGTGCAAAGGACTCCCCTATTGCTGATATCACAGCGGAGACAGTTGCCAACGCTTTTGTCAGTGGTTGGATTGCTCGTTTTGGGATTCCCACCACACATCACAACTGATAGAGGTATTCAGATTGAGTCACATCTATGGTAGCAGTTAATGAAAATCTTAGCTACTCATAGAATCAAAACCACTGCATATCACCTTATGCCCAATTGTATCATAGAAACGTTTCCACCATACTCTCAAGCAGGTCTTTGAGCTCATGGGCAACACACTCCATGGATTAATACATTCCCATAGTTACCTATAGGTATAAGAGCAGCAGTAAAAGAAGATCTAGGTTGCAATGCTGCTGAACTAGTGTATGGTTCTACATTGCGTTACGCCTGGACATTTTTTTTACTGTCACCTGAGCTATTACCAGATTCAACTTACATTTCAAAACTTAAGTCTGCAATGACAAAGGTATGTCCTACCCCTACACGAGCTCAATCATCCCAACCCTATTATTCACCAATATCTTAACCTCTACCAAATTTGTTTTCATCGACATGATGGGTCAAATCTTCGCTCCAACCACCATACGACGGACCATTAAAGTTATCAATCGTGATGATAAATATTTTACTATTGAGATCCGTAGGAAGCAAGACACAGTTTCTATTGACAGGCTAAAACCACATACATGGAGGCAGAACTGAATGTACTAACAGTACTAACACACGATACTCTACAAGACATTAATGCTAACATGATCAACGTAATTCAAGCATGATCATACATAATACTAACACAATCTACTCCTGTACTAGGTCTCCTATTCTTCATCAATTATACCATTACGGAGTCGTGCCATCCATCATTAAAATTTCATTAGTTATCCGTTCGTTCCATTAACCTAACTCTTGGGGGGAGTACTGTGGTTAGTTAAGATTCTGAAATTCCCTTTTTACTTTCTGTGGGACATCAGCATACACACCTCTTGCATACATTACATGCTACCTGATTTGGAACATCAAAACCTATGCAGTGAATCAATCATTGTGTCTATTTAAGCTGACCGGGAGATATTCAAATTGTATTTTGTGATAGTATTCAGTCAAAAATACTATTAAATATAACGTTCAATTTGGGTTAGAAGAATTGTTAATAATTAAGTAATCTGCCTAGTGCTATAGAGAATAAGCTTAGAAGTGCTACTTTAATCAAGTTTAATGGGGTAG